>NC_137666.1:5461389-5750627 GCF_963422515.1 Blennius ocellaris
CAATTGTGCTTTGGCTGGCGGTGGTCGTATGTTAATCCCACCACTGCACTTGCATTTATAAACACCACAGGAGCTTACAGTACAAAGTTTACATTAGATTTTTAAGATCTACTTATGTCTGAGTCACAACCCGGGCAGGTACTTTTCAGAAATCTCCATCCACTCTCCAGTCTTTTCCCAGAGTCTTGCAAATATGAAAAACATCTTTAACATATCTTTTACTCAGAATTTAATTGCATTTTAAACATATCCCTACATATATGTTTAGATGTCTTGCCAATACACGTTTTAACACTGCAGTCTTGATGGTTTTCAGCTCCTTTTTTACAAAAAAAAAAAAAATCTATTAATTCAACCACTGCTTTGTAAACAAATCCATTAATTGCTTCACGGGTTGCCAAAAGGTGCTGCATTTTCCATTGGGGAGAGCAGACAGTGAACAACACCACAGAGTCATTTGGAGGCGAGATAAAAACCTTTTATGTCTTCATGATGCATTATTTTTGCAACGAAAACCGACTATTCATACAAATCCTATCGTTGTGGTTCTAATGAACATTATGTGATCAAGTCTACATCACAACTACTGCTTTAAAAGTATTTCAGTAAGAAAGAAAGAGTTGTATATTAATCCCCTTTGGGGGTCAAGGGTCAGGCAACCTCTGTCAGGAGTGGGATTCGAACTTCCGCCAATCTGATCCCAAGTCTGCATCCTGAAACTCTCAGCGCCAGCGTCGTAGTCACAACATTTTATTGTCACTGTCAGACTTCGTATGATTTAGTCTGAATAACATACTCTGTAATAGAGGAGGACTGTCAGTCAGAGGCAATGACAATTCTGCTATATCAAAAATACATAACACACACAAAAAAAACAACCCCATTAAAAAAAAAAAAAAAAAAACGTGATATATCCAGCAGTACATAAAATACTATCCTGGGTTCTCTCTCTTTAAGGCCAAACTCAAGAGGCTGATTAGAGCTGGTGGTACACAGTCTGCCGCGCTGCACCGCACTTGGTCATCCGCGAGATCCCCGCCCTGAATCTTAAACACCTCGTCACATAAAAATACTTAGGTTCACACAGCCCAGCCACACGGTGCATACACACACACTGCAGATTAGGTTGTTTACCAGTCGGAGGGGGGTCTGCTGCAACTAGGTGTGATCAAGCCACTGATGGCTTCGGCTCATGTGTCTGCACAGCTCTCGGTGACAAGCGCATATGTGCACACAAACAGACACGCGCACAGACTTTTGCTACTCGGACTCAACCAGAATCATATATTTCGGGAAATCACACGCACAAGATTGGACGGAGCGTTTACGATAGTTATAGTCCTCAATAAGCGTGAATTTACCCTTTTTCTCTTTCATACATCTATAGAAATCCTGCCAGTTTTTCTGCTCCGTGCAGTGTGTGTGTGTGTGAAAGAGCATGTATTATAAACCAGGTTGAGGCTATATGTGGATGTAGGAAAGTGACTAATATAAAATAAAATCTTCAGCTTGTAGATGTCAACATATTGGACACACCACACAAATGACTTTGAGGCCTGAGTTACTATATTTTGAGACTTCTGAAATGATCAATGGAAAACCTTCTGCAATAAGTTATGACAAGACTATTTCTATTTTACAGATACTTTATGTAGTGGCTGATGCCCTGGAACTGGATTGCGGTGGAGGGATTTGAACCATTCGTGGGCTTCAATAACCAGTTACTTTCTTCACATTTGGACTGGAAATACACTTAAAATGATCTTGTAATCATCTGATTTCATCTATCAGCCAATGGCAGTTGACGACAGACAGAGACAAGGTACACAGAAAGAAATGAAAAAAAAAAAAAAAAAAAGTTAGCTTTCGTTAAAAAAAAAAAAAAAATCAAATCTTCTAATTGGCTTTAATATTTTCATGTGTCAAAGATTACAAAGCTAAAGCGCGTTACACACGGCGATCTCCTGAAAGCATCACAACACACACATCCCCAACATCATCAAGGGTGGAAGAGATTAGTTGTGACCCCTCCCCCTCACTGTTGCTTTTTTTATTTTTTTTTTACCCTTCCCATTTCCTCCATCGACCAGGCGGGAAACAATTAAGGACAAATCTCCCCCACCTTTTCTGCACACATTCACACACAGACTTATTATTCATTTCCGTACCCTCATACACACAGACTCTAATCCTAATTGTGGCTGCGGGTGTTAAATACCAATTAATGTGTGGTGCTCATTTGTTTTCACTTTAGTAGAATAGTAGCTTTGAGAATGCCATTTTTAGCATAATACGTTAAATGTTGTTTAGTTGTTTTAAAAAAAAAAAATTCATCTGTGATATCAGGATGTGGTGCGACTCATTCAGGAGTGCAGTTGTTAATTTACATCTTATTTCTAATATGGTACAAATGTCAAAGCCACTCCCCACGCGCCCGCACCGACAGCAAATCGTTGTTAATTTGCTTCGGTTGCATCGGATGGAACAAAAATAAACCACTCATCATTTCGCTTTCTTTCATATCGGGGGAGAAGGTTTCCTCTGAGTCTGATGGCTGCAGCGCAGCTCGGCGGAGGTGAAGGATAACATGACCCCATTTTCAGCGTCGGCAAAAGGGAAAATGTCTTCAATTTGTCAGGTTTCGCCCTCACCTTACCACCGCGGGGAGAAACACGCACTCCTTGTCACACACGGCAGATTGTAGCCTCACTGGGACAATGGGCTCTATTGTGAGAGCTGGCAGAGAGACGCCATGCAGGCCGCGAGGCGTTTGGCTGCCCTCGGTGAGTGTATGTGTGTGGATATGGGGGAGATAATAGCGCTACATGCCCAGAGCTGCCATCATTTCACTGGGAACAGAGTGTGAAAGCGAGGGGAAGACAGCGAGAGAGAGAGAGAGAGAGAGAGAGAGAGAGAGAGAGAGAGAGAGAGACACCCACACACACACACGCGCACGCACACAACACACACAGGCGACGTGCGTGTAAACACAGCATCGCTATCACACTGAGCCATATGCTGACCCCAGCCTCAGTGCAGCTATCTCTGCCAATCAACTACTAGAGGGGAGGTCTCTCACTCTCACACACACGAGCGCGCACACGAGCGCGCGCACACACACACACACACACACACACACACACACACACACACACACACACACACACACACACAAGCTCTAATCCCAAGAGGACAATATATACACATGCAATGTAAACACTACAGGGTGCACAAGAGTAAATGGACGGAGGATATACATTAAAAAAATTCATCCACACACAAACACTTGCTGGGCAGAGTTAGTCTGTTTTGTGTGTGTGTGTGTGTGTGTGTCTATGTGTGTGTAGCAGCTTAGCATCTCTCCAACATTGTTCCCCAGCACCACAATCACCTAGGAGCAGATGGAGGACAGCCACAGCTTGCTTTCTCTATGTCACTCAGTCTCACACACACCCACACACACACACACACACACACACACAGCTTCACTTGTGGGGCCCACTCATTGACAAAATGCATCCATTAACTCCTCACCCACAATTCAACCTTCACCATCCCCATCGCACCCAATCGTCTGATTAATTTTGTACAAATTGTTAATCACTGGCATCGTGTATTTATCATGGTCTTACTGGTCTACGCTCAATTAGAGAAGGACTCTATGAGGAGTTTGTGTCTTTACCTTCGTGGGAATGTGACGATATAGAAGGAGGCATTGTTGTGGCTGCAATGTTTGTTTTGATGTGGTGTTGAAAGTATGAGTGGAAGAAAAGCAACAGTTTGAAGACGCCATGAACATTTTCGTTGTTTTAATACGTTGAAGGCTTTCTCTTCAATATGTTCACGGAAGAGGGTGTGTCCTATAGTGTTTGGCTTCACCGCAAAGTTTTGACAAACCATGATGGATTTTTTTGGTTAAAAAAAAGATGTGGAACCTCTGTTATAGCGTAACCAGAGACCTAATGTGACCTGTATTAAGGACCGGCTTCCAAAGCAGGAGTCCGCTCCGTACTTCCACCTGGTCTCATCTACCAGTCCAGACGGAGGGACTCCGCTATGCCGCGCTGCAGGAGGAACTAATTTGACCGCGCATTCACCGCTCCAATCCCAAACGATCGCCGGCGCTACGTTTCTCACCCAGACGCGCCCGCCGTGCGCTCCAGGAAGAGCGAGTGCATGTGCTGCTGTGGAAGTCTTGGACGGCTGTTCTTGCTGCAGTGAGCTGATATGCGAGATAGAGCTGTGCTTACACACAGCTGCCCCAGCAGCCTGGCACTGGGCGCGAGCGTGTTGTGAGCTTTTGGACGGCTCTAGTCATGGTGAATGAAAGATCAGAGAGAGAGAGGAAAGGCAGATGGACTGCCCCGAGGGCCAAGGGACAGAAAGCAAGAAGGAGAGTGGTGGTGGTGGAGGAGGGTGGGAGGAGGAGGAGACAGGCAGTGAGACGAGAGGAGGGAGGGGGACAGAAAAAGACAGACGAAGGAGGAGGAGGAAAAAAAAAAAAAACGCCAGTTAACGGTGACATACTTTGCCTTGCCAAGGTTCTTCCTTCTCTAAGCTTCCCCACTTGGTTCTATGTCAGCCTTGACGTAACCATGCAGCATTTTCAATTGGGACACATTCACACCGATTAACGTACGTACAGGGACTTCAAATTTCCCAGATGAGCCTTAACGTTTTCAGTAAATCTGGTTCTCTTGAGTTCTTAATAGGATTTCAGATGAGTAGAGGATCTAAATGAGTAATTTTACTGTAACGCTGCAAGATATTGATGGTTTCTCGTCCCTCCAAAACATTTGGGATGACGAGGTCTAATACAGATTCAAATGAATCAGGAAGTTGTTGCAAATTATACAAAACTTCGTCACAATGAACTAATTAAAGATCGGCGGTAATATTTAATCTTAGTTGTCACAGTGAATCGGATGAGCAAGAATCCAACATATTTACTTTATTTCAAACATGCAAGTTGTTTCATGACAGTTTTTTTTTTTTAAATTTATCAGTGTCCAGATTAAGAAAAGGACTTTAGCAGGACTTTGTATGAACTGCTTCTGTGATTAACTTCTTCAATATATATTTGAAAAGCCTTTAAAAAAAAAACAAAAGAACCACAGGATTTTAATTGGAAACATGCTGACTGGTTTATTTCACTATAATGTTGTTTCTGCCTTTCTTGTTTCATACTGAACAGATAAAGATGTCTGGTCTTGCTTCACAGAAGTTGCAGCATTTAAAAAAAAAATAAATAAAAAAATCTGGTTTCAAGCTCATGCATAAACTTATGATCAACATGGTTACGGCTAAAGGAAAATAAATTGCTCACTGTAGAAAAAAAATAATAACCACATAATCACTCAGGGAAAAGACAGACGACAAGGTAATCTGGGGAAAATATTCAGAGTAGTGAGTTTCTAAAGGCTTAAATGTGTAAAAGAAGACTAACAAATAATCCCTGTCACAATTTAAATGAATATGTGTGTTGACAACAGAAGTTTTTTTGGCACCGAGAGTCTGAAACACTTTAAAGTGGTGTCAAAATTGAGGGAACAGGGAACCCATTTTATTCACATTTTACCCATCTTGTATTGACCGCCATTGTCTTGTGTCTTGTCTTGTGCTGTTCTGAACATCCACTAACTCTTGTAAGTCGATTAAAGGATCGCCATTACATCACGATGAGTTTCTCTCAATTTGATACAATGAACAGAAAAGAAGACAGAAGTGAAGGGAAGAAAAACTGAATGGATGGATAAAAAAACACACCAATAAATGTGAAAAAAACGAAAAACAGGCAATATGACAGAGAGAGAAGAAGAAGAAGAAACAAAGATGTGGTAAGATAAGGGAATTATAGAGACAATGAGAGACAACGCAGGGACAGAATTAAGGGAGGGAGACAGAGAAATGATGATGAGAGACACAGAGTGACACAAGACAGACTTGGGAATAAAAAAACCCCCCAAAAACTCAACAAAATAATAAGCACAACAAGACGTACTGGGATGCGAGTGCTGGTATATACAGAGCCAAAGTTAAAGGGGGGGGGGGGGGTAGAAAAAACAGGAGTGACAGAAGTGGAGGGCAGAAAAGAGGTGGGAGAGGTGGAGAGACAGACGTGTGGTGTGTGTAGCAGAGAGATGGGGAGTCAATAATGACTGATTACTGTAATTCAGCCTGTCAGAGGCATCGACCTGCTGCTACCAACAATCAATACACACCGGGTCTCTCTCTCTCTCTCTCTCCCTCTTTCTCTCTCTCTCTCACTCTCTCTCTCTGTCTCACACACAGACATAATAAGCATGCACTACATATGTGTGGTGTGTCAAGTGCACGTGAGCGCACACAGGTGTTGTTGCAGTTCGGAGGTGGACGCACACGTCCACGCGCACATTCAGCACGACTTGAGCCGCACAAAGCACAGCCCCGGCGCACTGATATGTAAATATGTGCCACAAGGCGCAGCACAAAGGATGTTAGCGAAGAGCGACAACCTCACGTTGTGCCCAACAATCTCTACGGCTCTTCCTGGACACAGGTGGACGAAAATAGCTTCTACCAATTTCTACCCGCCCCCCCCCCCCCCCCCCCCTCTCTTGTAGGCTGATGTTGCCTTTTCTATAGCCATTATTACCCCCCCCCCCCAAAAAAAAAAAAAGTGGAGAGGGAGGAAGAGGAAACTGAGTGAAAGGAAGGAAGAGGAGACAGGAGGAGTTGAGAAGGAAAGATGAGATGAAGACAAGTTAGAAGTCGAGAGATAAAATGGTGAGAGATGGGGGGCGGATAAAGGAGTACAGTGAAAGAAATGAGGAGAATTGATGTACAAATAATAGAAAACAAAGCGAGCAAGGAAAATGTGGCTTTCTGAATGGAACTGGAACTAGATTCAGCTTTAGGACAGCTTTTCCCGGGGGCGCAGTGTCATTCTGGCTTTATGGCTTGAAGTTGACTTTTTTTTTTTAACTTCTTAACACCAGGCGAATATCAAAAATCGACCATCTTTTTCATTTGATTGAGTTTTTGTGTGTGTGGGTTAAGGTTAGGGTTCGAAAACAGCTTTTCTTTACCCATATTCACATGTATTGGGCCATGATCAAAATAATCCGATCACACATGGACCGCTTTATAGAACAAATGAAGCAAATGGATGGCTAACTGAACGTGTTTTTATGGCTAGGAAATAACGTGTTGAAAGTTCAAACACGTGCAGAGAGAAACACGATCGAGAAGAGAATCAAATCACTTCAAATGAAAAATATCCGATGATCAACCGGTGGGTCGGCTCACCTCCACAGGAGCCCCTCCCACCCACCCCTCCCCCCCACCCCACCCCCGCCACCCACCCCTCCCCCCACCCCACCCCCGCCACCTAACAGTGGCGAGCGTTTGTTCGAGTCTACATGGCCACTATTTAGATCGACTCGGCACGCATCTGCATGTCCACAGAGGAGCGCACATGCATTACAGTACCTGTGAGGCGCTGGCGTGTGCAATCACCACAAGCTTAAAGTGTGTGTGTGTGTATGTGTGTGTGCACGTCCCCTTCTGAGACGAGAGAGCAAAGCCCCTCATTTTAGAGACGGCGTTGGAGTGGAGAGTCATCGATAACTATTGACCGCTGGGCTCCTTCCAAACAAACTACCATCGCATCAGATCAAGTAGACAGACTGTACACACCTGTCTGTCGGTTTCTCTTTCTCTCCACCACACACACACACACACACACACACACACACACACACACACACACACACACACACACACACACACACACACACACACACACACACACACACACACACACACACACACACACACACACACACACACACACACACACACACACACACACACACACACACACACACATTTGATATATAGCACTTCAGAGGGCACTAAATGGAGCTCCATCACGCCAGCATTTATATTTTGAAAGCCAAACACAACTGGACATTGATTTGCTATTCTTAATCCCCGAGCTGACCGATGGCCAGCATTCTCGCTCACACATACATGGGGCACCGATTTCAACACCACGGGCCATTAATGTCGTCACAATGTAAGCTAGGTTAATTACAGCTCTTCATAATTGTTTTGGGGCTCTAAAGTATACGGCTAAAGCATCTCGAGAGGTAAAACACGCTGCCATTTAATCTTTTTTAAATGGCAGTTTTTAACTCCATGAATGAGAAATGTGATCACTCGGCTGGGGAGCGCCGTCGTGAAAGAAAAAGCCCCACTTACTGTGACCCGACTGCAGGTAAAGGAGATGGCTGGACGACCAGCTTGGACTCGGAAAGGATACAAGTTCTGGTACAGGGGAATCAGGGACTTCAGTGCTCGACTCGCATTGATGGCTGTGGCCCGAACCATGGTGGGCAAAATCTTCATGTCCACGATGGCGCCGTCAAACAGCGGGCCAAAGAACGGCACCTGGACGGGAAGGTGGACGGGGCAAAACCAGACCGACTTAGTATTCAACCAGAAAAATCCTTATTGATTCCATTATTTATATCCTTTTCGGAGATTTTGCTTTTGGCTACGAAGACTCGAAATGCCACAAAAGTTTCACAAATCTTGATTTCAGACTTTGACTCAACGTGGGCGTTGTTCTATAGTCCCGTCATATCATATAGAAATGTACATTATATGCAGCTAGAAAAGGTGCCCAGCTTGAAATGAATGAGGGAAGTGAGGCATATCTTGCCTGACTTATTAGTGAAAATGTAAATTTCACTTCCACAATCTCTAAGGTTTCATGCATCATTTGCTCTCTCTCTCTCTCTTTTTTTTTTTAAAGATACGCCTCGATCTCTGATCTTTCCTCACGATTGGATGGCTGTTTTCAGACAAAAATAGAATTGCAATAGACTTACTGAGAGTTTTAAGATTTTGAGAACCTCAGTTGTAGAGGCGAAAAAAAAAGACATTTGTATTCCAACATCTTGATAAAACAAAGTGGAATATTGTTTACAAAGACAAAATGTATACTTTATTTTTTTTTTATGATAGAAGTACAATCTGGAGACCACGACTGAATCAAGCCTGACAAGCAATGATTGGCACAAAAGATTTTTTTTCTTTTTCTTTAATGACACAATATCTGATTCAGGCCATGGCTTTCTGATTTAATTCAGTCCTTCGCTTGAGGAATCCACCAAAGAGAATAATGTCAGGCTTTTCTTATTGAGTTTAGTCGTAGACCAGGTCTCCAAGCCATGCGCGCTATGGCTGAATACATGTGCTTTCAAGGCAACGACACACAGCATATCTTATCTAACTTGTTTTTGGATTCATGATAATTCAATCTTTTCCCCCACAGAATGAATGAAAGAGAATATGATTATGCTATTAGTGCAGTGGTATCTATGTCATACAGAAAAAAAGCAGCATTTTATTGTGTTAGCTCTTGTTTGAAATAGAGTTATGCCATCAGTGCTGTGGTATTAATGTCGCTGTGTTTTAGACTGATACATTAACCAGATCGGTGAGACTTGGGGCAAAAACTCTCTTTTGAATTGTTAGTCAATCTGTGGAGGAAAACACTGCACATGTTCATGACTGTATTACCACTGAAATATTTCTATATGATATTTAAGGTTGCGATAGGATAGTTCCTACACAACTAACGTGATAATAGATGAGCATTTTTTTTTAAAAATGTTTTTGACAACAAATATACAGTAGTGTAAATTTAAACAAAACACATTACACATTAAACAATACACAACTCTATCATATATTGACTTTTTATGCAAATCTCGTAGTTTCCTATCTGACGGTGTATAATATTTAGTCTTGCAGTGTCAAATTCAACATTTCTGTTGTGTAATCAATCAGTGAGAACCAGTTCTAATTAAACATCTACTTTTTTTGAGGGGTTTTTACAGAAAACAAAAACATGTTTATGTTATCTTTTGAGCAAACGATGCCAATGTTGCAATTGCATTTATAGGGACAGTAGCAGAAAATATAGAATCACTCTTGACAATTTGCCTTTGGGTCATATATAAATTCTCATTTTGAAGGAGCACCTTTTCTCGTCGAGTATAACCTTAAGAACTGCTTTATCCGAAGCCTTCAGCTTCAGCCTCTCAAAGCTGCGAAAGGGTAGAGTTTTGTCTGATGGAAAAAAAATATAAGCTCTTGCTGAGCATAGCTTCTCAGCCCTAATGAAACTGAAGCGATCACCATAGTTACAATTCAGTCTGAAGGGAAGATGATCATGTGAGAGCACATCCAATAACAGGAAAAGATACTTGAAAGAGGCTTTAAGAGTTATTTCATGCACGCCCATACTGGAAATTGATTACACTCATTGGCAGATGGTTTCCTCAACAATCGTTCTCCAAAATATGACATGTTTACTGTGCAGGGTTAAATGAGTTCAAATGTGCCACACTTTCAAAGGATAATGTTGAAAATTTGAATGCTTAAATGTACCAAATGACAACGTGGGTGACGTGTTTACCTCTGGTTTCTTGAGTATGTGGATGGAGTACATGTGGTTCTTCATGGGATAGATAATAATTAGCACGTCGCCAAACTCGGTGGGAATGATCCCTCGGCGGTAGTCTCTGGAATGTTCCGACCAAACGATGTGGACTTCGTCATTTCCCAAGTGTCTGAGCTGGAAGAGGCAGAAACATGAATGGGGAACAGAACTCAAAAGCCCCAAAAAACCTCCCCCAGACACGTCCCACCGACAATAGAAATGTTGGTTCTTCAGGGTTGGACACAGAAATTTCAGTATGTGCTTTTAATTTCAAGTTCACTGGATTCCTCCCGCGGACTTGAGTGCTGACAAGGACTTGTGTTAGTTTCCAGCTGCTGGTAGCAAGTGAGTGAGAGGAATTTTACAATTTGATGGGTTTAAAAGCAAATCTAGGAAAGGAAAGAAAAAAGAAAAAAAAAGACCTTCAAAACGGCATCTTTCACATTAAATGCTGCATGATCCTGGACAGCCTACGCCAGGACCTTGTGTGATCCTGGACGGTCCACCTGAGGACAGCTGGACGTGTTAAAGCATTTAAGACCGCAGCCAAAATCAACCCCTTAAGTGTGGCTTTAATTTACAAAGGGTACGGATTCTTTTAATTTATTTCATTACAAATTTATTTGGAATTTGTTTTAATTTAATAGCTATCTCACCTTCTAACTGTTCCCACAACTTTAATTGATATATATAACTTTTTTTTCAACAGCTATTGTTTATTTTCAGGCCTTTTTGATTTTAACATTAAGTTCAGCCCATTTGTATTTTTGAAAAAAAAAATCAGACTACTTCACTTTCAGTATACCATTGAAAACTCTGTTTCATTCCTGTTTTGTATTTACCGATTCATTTTCCTCACTCGTTTTGCTCTTTGAATTGCACTGACCTGCATGAAAGCTGCTTATATATTACTGATTGATTAGTCTGTCACACAGCATAAACAAAACAGAGAGAGAGACAGAGAGAGAGAGACAGAGAGAGAGAGACAGAGAGAGAGAGAGAGACAGAGAGAGAGAGAGAGAGACAGAGAGAGACAGAGACAGAGACAGAGACAGAGAGAGAGAGAGAGAGAAACTCAACACCCACATTTCTACGTGCACTTTAAGACACAATAAGGTAAATAGCCTCAATCCATTACAAACCCCAAGGATTTTGATGGTGGGTGCAGACGTGGTGGGTGCAGACGTGGCGTCTGCGGCCCTGGGTGTGATGGAGTGAGTGTGTGAAGATGGAGAGCAGACAAGAAGACAGAGTGTCCCAGAAAGATGGAGTGTGGGCCGGATGACCGATGGAACCTGCGTGATGTGAGTGCGGTTCACGTTCACTCAGCGAGGTTCAGCCGGTGCTGCTGACAGCTCGGTCATTAACCTGACGGCTGCTAAAGTACGCCACGCACACACACACACACACACACACACACACACACACACACACACACACACACACACACATAGTCTGGTGTCACACCTTCAGGTGGCTGTCAAGTCTCGGCCTTGGCCCCGAGACAAACACAATGAGAACGCTTCCTTTTGCTATGTAAAGAAACTGGGTGTGTGCTTTCCTGTAACCACGGAAAAGTCCACTGTCACATGTGACTGAGTGACTGAGGCTGGTGTAAAACTACAAGCCCTCGCTGCTTAATGCTGTAATATTAGAGATTAGCTGCGGTTAAGGTGACCCATTAAACTGAGGAGCGTCATTGAAGACCGACGGCGTCACATCAACGCTCCCGTCCCATTTTGAAGACTCCATTGCTTGACAGAAGACTCAATGGAAAGACCCTGTTGGATTTCACCTCAAGCCAACATTTTAGAAGAAAACTTAAAAAAATAAAAAGAAAACAGAAAACGTGTCTTAAAGTGACGGAGGCTAAAACAGACCATTTCAGACCGAAGAGGATCTGATAAAAAGAACTCAATGAGATTCATGGTGATTTTTGGGAAATGAGGAACACACGAGATTATTAATTTTTTTGCTATCCGTTAACAAGAATAACAGGTCCCTTTGCAATGTTGATCAAAGTTTGTCCAGACTGATACATGACGTTGCTGATTTTAATGAATGAGGTGGAGTAATCTACGACGGAATTCTGAAGACCTTGTATCCAACCACTTCATCATTTTTCGAAGCGACTCCACCGAGCTGTCATGATGCCAGAACTTGAATTTACATGCCTCCATTGAGTTATAGGCTTACTTAGCCCAACCTGATCCAAACCCTGAGATATCTCAACTGCTGATGCATTAAGTTGACATATATATAAAGATGTATTTCCAATAAATCCTTTACAGGATCTTTCCCCTTGCCCGCGTCGGCAAGATGCAACTCAAAATGAACATAAGAACTGATAAACTTATCCATTACCGCTTAGACGGAGCGAGAATTTATGAGTTTTAAGCCATATTTTTTTTGCCCACTTCATCATATTGCATCTCTAAATTGTTTCGGAATGGAGTCTTAGAGTCTGATGTGCTCCTCGCAACCGTGTCGCCATTTTTAAAAATAACTTTCACTGATAAAGATCGGAAGTGATCTCAAGTCAAATGCAATGATTAGTTGGCGTAATGCAACTTAAATACTTAATAATGGTGATTTGTGCAGACGTGTTACAGCAGAGTGGAGAGCTGGACAGTCGCCCTGATGTGGACTGAACTGACTGGGTTTGTGTGGCAGTAGGCGAATGCCTGCCAGTGTGGACAGTATAACCTGTGTCTGTATGCCTGTGTGTGTGTGTGTGTGTGTGTGTGTGTGTGTGTTCGCCATGTAGCGTACATGCACGAGCGCGTGCGTCTCATTGTCCAGCATTAACACAAATTTATAGGCGTGTGCTCATGTGTGCAGACTAATGTTAATGGCAATAAAAACCCTTTGCGTGCGTTTGTGTCAAATTAAACAGCTTTATGGTCCCGAGTGCGGCGCACGCACGCAAGCGCGTGCGTGCGTCCACGCGTGTTGGATGGGGCCCATCAGCTGATCAGGGAGACGGATGGTGTCGCACCAGGCAGCTGATAATCCAATCAGGGGCCTGAAGCGATGTGATAGGCCAAGAAGCAGGAAGTATGATCTGATTATAGGGACATTATGGCCATGTGCAGAGCGCCCAGTGCCCGGGGGTTGACAGGTGTGCACACACACACACACACACACACACACACACACACACACACACACACACACACACACACACACACACACACACACACACACACACACACACACACACACACACACACACACACACACACACACACACACACACACACACACACACACACACACACACACACACACACACACACACACACACACACGCGGACACAGACGCATACAATAAACCGGCCTGCCCAGACTCTGATACAAGCGCCACACGGTGCTCAAACAACGATGTGGTTGTTCCTGAGAGTTATTGGAAACATTTGTGTGGTGTAGACACCAACATCGACTGTGTGTGTGTGTGTGTGTGTGTGTGTGTGTGTGTGTGTGTGTGTGTGTGTGTGTGTGTGTGTGTGTGTGTGTGTGTGTGTGTGTGTGTGTGTGTGTGTGTGTGTGTGTGTGTGTGTGTGCCACTGAAGATATTAAAGGCAGCAAAGGAAAGAATGATAATGCCACAATTAAAGAGACGAAATTAGAAAAACATGCACACTTACAATGTGCCAATGATCGATCTTGTACAAGTTGATCACACAGTGTAGATCACATTACCAGTAATTGAAGATGACCAACTAGTTATCCTGTGGTTTCATTTCTAGTGTGTTTAAATAACACACACACACACACACACACACAAGCTAATTATACACAGATCTATGAACCACGGACAACGGGAAGCGGCCGCAACAAAACAGCAGAGCGTGAAAACGTCTGGACTGAGAGTCGGCGCTAAGCTTTTGTGCGCGCGTTACCTTCTTGGTGAGGTTGTGGTCCTGGTCGTGGGGCATGCGCGTGGATACGTGGTAGATGACCTCAGTGGTGGAAGTGGCGTAGTACGGCGTGGTTTGGCCGGTGCTGCGATTCCTCTGAAGACCTCCCATGAAGCCACAGTGGCTGGTGAGGTCCACCTAAAGGGCGAACAAAAAAACCCAATGCATAATTCGGCAATATGACAATGATTTTTTAATCAATCTATACAGTTAAAACGTAGAACACATGTCAAAATGTTTCCTTACCTCCCAGCCAAGTCCAGAAACAAAGTCCTCGTACGCCTGGCTCCCGGCTGTGTTTGTCAGTATGGAGTGTTTGTCTTCTTGACCTTCGGCCACGTAAAATACAGCAATCTTATGTGTCTCGCGACTGCAACGGAGAGGAGAATGACGATGATGACCAGCAGTGTCGCTATTCGGAAACGGATCGTTACAGCAGCAAAGGTCAAAAGGTCAAAACGAAGGCCGAGTGACGCGGCTTAATGGAGGTGTTGGGAGGGGACCGTTGAATAAAAGACGAGAGGTGCTCGAGTTTTTCCAATTTCCTCACCACTGCCTTGAGTCCAGATTCTTCAGCTCTCTGAGCAGCTTCTCATTCTTTCTCAACAGATGGAAGTTGCTCCTGTAAGACACAGAAGCCCACGTTAAAAATCAATACTAGTTTAGTTTAAAATAATGGCCAGAATTTGGCTTGGCGACAACACAGCACTCACTAAACCACAAGTTAGTTCAGTCAGGGACCATTAGATAGTCTACCACAGTTTGAAATGCACAAGCTAGGCTATTTATCTGTCCCAATTTGCTTAAATGCCACATTTAAAGCTCAATTTAAAGTGAAACAAACTCCAAGGACATAAATATCACAAGGTCCAAAAACATGTGTTTGAGGTTCCTTGGTGCGGTTAAGCCACCTATAAGTATGAAAATGGGCGTCTGGAATTAATTCCAGTGTCTCACTACCATCGGTTGGCTGAAGCCTGAAAGAAGATGGATAAATGGAATATCAACATTTAATTTTAGCAACACAGCCACGTTAAGTGCATAACTATATAACAAAGGGTCCAAATGACATCGACCAGTTAGTACTTCCTGTCAGTGCAGCGCAGTAAACTGGAATCTAATCAAATCAGCACGTCTTAATGAAGGGTTCTCAGCTTAAGCACCACATTTCCACGACTGCCTGGAGACGAGGGCGACAAATCTCAGACTTCCAAAACAATTTGATAAACGTGGCACTGCCTCAATTACAACTTCACGAAAACATTTGACTGATCACTGTAATTACGAGAGATGAGCAAGTCATGTTGACCACTGCTTGTGTCTTCACCACTGTTTAGTCAGAAACCGCAGGGGGAAAAGAAAAAACCCCCAAAAAACCAAGAAGGAAAAGTTGCCCAAAGGCCACTGTGTAAATTCCCAGGGACCCCCCCCCCTCAAAAAAAACAAACAAAAAACGTCTGTGCTGCTGATATAAAACCAAGACTCGTATAACTCAGAGTGGACTGATAATGACACGTTATTCTTTTTTCTCTTACAGACGGGAGGAAGAAGAGAGAGAGAGAGCGCAGGAGAGAAAGAGCAAGAAAAAGAGCGACGGCAATTTGCTCTTTATTAAACTGATACTTGGTAATGGCCTCATTCTCTGCTCTCAAAGACTCCATTTACACCCTGGATTATAGGGAAAAGCATAATAGGGGACACACGCACGCACGCGGGCGACTGTCAGTATCTTAGTGTCTGTAATGCCCCATATGAATACCTGGAGAGACATAAGAGGGACAATAACAGGTGATTAGACAATTTCTTTTCTTTTCCCGTTATCTGCTCCAGTTCTTCTTCTTCTTCTCCCTCCGTCGTCCAAGTTTCTTGAGGTTTCTCATTGTTTTGCTCCCATCCATATTAACACACACTTTTTTTTTTTTTTTTTAGACCCTCTCTTCATCTCAACGTGCCTTATTCATCCTGTTTTCTGATTTGCCACTTCACCCTCAGTCATTCTCTTCTTCAACTACTGGCTTTTATTCTAACTCCAAATGGCTTGAGTTTGATCAATAGAGCACTATACTCATTATCTCTCACACACACACACACACACACACACACACACACACACACACACACACACACACACACACACACACACACACACACACACACACACACACACACACACACACACACACACACACACACACACACACACACACACACACACACACACACACACAAGCCCAGTGTGTTAAGAAGTCTATTGTGTAGGCTGAATACAGAAAGTGTAATTCCCTGGATGAAGCATAAAGAGTGATGAGTGTCCATTAGTTGGCTAGACACATTTAAAGTGATACCCTGACATTGTGTATTCTAGCCCGGGAGTTATTGAGAAGATGAAATGCTGGACCACATGAATGGGGAAACGTGGTGTCTAATGAGCACAAAATACTTTGTGGAGTTTGATTTTACCCCCCCCCCCACCTCCCTTTCTGGTGTCTCATTTGCATTAAACAAGCCTTTGGTTTGTTCCAGAGGAGACAAAAATCACAAAAGACATCCCATACGTGCCAAAAAAGAACACAAAAACACCCCTTATTTACTCTGACGAGCAGGTAATGTGCAAAAGCTGCGTGCTCGGTCTTCAAAAAGAAGCAAGCTGGCTTGGGCGACCGTGGCTCAGGTGGTAGAGTGGTCGTCTTTTGGAGTGAGAGGTCGGAGGTTCGATCCCAGTCTACACTGGTCTATGTGTCAAAGTGTCCTTGGGCAAGACACTGAACCCTAAATTGCTCCCAGTGGTCGACTAGCGCCTTGCATGGCAGCTCTGTCCCATTGGTGTGTGAATGTGAGCGTGAATGGGTGAATGACTGATATGTAAAGCGCTTTGGGACTGCACTCAGTGTGGTTAGAAGGCGCTATATAAAATCTAGACCATTTACCATTTACAGACAGAATCAGATCCAAATAAATATTATGTAGAAAAAAAAAAAATCCAACTCAAGAATGATGAATGTTACATGATCACCTGCTACTTAGCTGCAATATGCAACACACACATTACAAAGAAGGCTGAATTAACAAAAGGCCCCCCATCCTTTCTATCTCGTCACAGCGTGAATTACAATAATTACTCCAAAGAAATAGTTGCCAACATCTAATGAAGAGCTCCATTTTATAGCAATTTGGTGGCGTTCTCACCTCTTCTCCCAGGAGTTGAGTCCCAGTATGTTGATCAATAACCTGCTGTAGTAGAAGGCCGACTGCGGGGTCTGAGTTTCTGGTTCAGGCTGTTGCATTGCCTTCATGTTCAACTCCTCGCCTCTCTGAAACAGTTTTTTTTTTTAGTTTTATGATGACAACTTACAAAATGCACATATTATGATGTAAAATTACACGGCAACAGAAAAGAAACGAGAGTGTTTTTTGTGTGAAGTCATTCGCAATAAATCTTACCAGAAAAAAACCCACCATGAAACTAAAGTGTACTTAAATCAAAGCAAGCCTGTCGTATCTGAATATACAGGGGATAAAAATAAAAGAAAAATGACCACGTCAACGTTTTTCTCAGTAAATATATTTCTCAAAGTGCTATTGACATGACATTTTCACTGGAATTGTTTGTAACAACCCATGAAATACACACATGCAAAGAAATTACACCACAGATGTTCATGAACAAAGTTATGTAACGTAAAATGACGCTGGGAAGAAGTATTTAACACGCTTAGCGTAATGAATTTCATACTTTGTACAGCTTCAACACGCCTCCTGTGTGGGGAAACAGGCGGCATGTGGTGCTCAGGTGTGACTTTGGCCCATTCTTCCACACAAAGTCTTCAAATGTTGAAGGTTCTGTGGGCTTCTTCTATGAACTCTGATCTTTAAGTTCTTTCCCTAAATTCTCAGTTCAGGTGATTGGCCGGGCCATTCTAGCAGCTATTTTTGTGCTTGTTTGTCCCAAAGTTTGGAAATCCATCTATACCTAAAGCCATCAGTATGTTTTGGAACAATAACTTTGCGAAAGCTCTTTGCTTTCAACCATCATGGGATGTTTCTTGTGCAACACCTCGGTAATGAGACACCTTCTTATTGGCCATCGACTGAACCACCCGATATGAATTTGCACTGACAAGGGGCAGGATTGCTTTTTTTTTTTTTTTTTTTTTACACCACCCTTACTGCATGCATTCAATACGCTTTCCATGTCATTTCACATTATAACATATAATTTTTGATCATTTGATTTATTTTTTTTGCATGTGTGGATTGCTACCAACATCTGGTGAAGATGTCATGTCAATAGCACCTTGAGAGATGTTAACTAAGAAAACTGGTGACGTGTTCAAAACTTTGCCCGCAGTATGCATTTAAAAAAAAAAAACTGACAGGGCCACTCATCCTAAAAGACATTAATTACTTGATCATGCCGGGAAAAGTCAAGAACATGCTTTGGTATACAGAGAAGCTGCGGTTTCAATTTAGAACTGTGACTTATGAACTGTGAGGTCACTTATTGACACTTGACCACTTGGACTGGTCAAGGAAGAAAAAGCAAATTAGAAATGTAACTGTAAAATGATTTCGATTCAGGAGTTCGGGGCACCACGCACATGGAGGACAAACTCTCGCTCGGCGGCACTCTGCTTCAGGATGGCGTTGATCACGTCATTCTCCTGCTTCTCCGAGACGCACGCCGGAGGAGGGGCTGGGATGTTGAGTGGCATACCTGCGGAGAACAACCAGCACACAGCAACTCCATTTTCTGTGTGTTTCTGTTACAAGTTTCTTTTCTCTTTCAAAAGTTAAGTGCTACCAATGTCTTACAGCTGTTGGTTACCAATCTAATGCGGGTTCATTTTAACCAGTTCATTTTAACCTCTGAAAAGTCAAGTGTCTATTTTGTACAGTCTGTACTCACAGTTTAAACGCTGCATCTTATTCAGACGGTGAAAATACCCACCAGCTCTCTGGAGACACTCGGGACTCGAGTATCCCAGGTACTGCAGCATTTCATCCAGCGAGTCGTCGCCGTCCCTCAGTGAATCCCACGCTGGCACCGCCTCTCGACAAACGCGTTTCGCCAACGGCGGGGCGAGAAGCTGCTCGAAGCCCAACTCCCCTTGATCCAACTCCCCATCAGTCCTCTGCTCGTTCCTTTCCTCCTCCTCCTCCTCCTCCTGGTCGACCTCGTCCCCGTCTCCCGCACCATCTTTCTCTCCCTCACCAGCCTTCGTCTCCTCTCCCTCCTCCTCCTCCGCCTCCTCCTCCTCCCCTTCTCCCTGCAACTCCTGCTTCTCCCCCTCCATCCCACTTCCTTCCCCCTCGTCCGCTCCCCTGTCCCTTTGCCCATCTTCCTCGCAATCATCTCGTTGTGCCTCCATCTTTTTCGGCGGACCCCCCGGCGGGGTGCATAACTGAAGGCTCCCAGCGTGAGGCGACTGCGCGTGTGTGGACAGCGTGTGCGGTGGACTGCTCGGGGAGCACAGCGGAGGCCCGTAAAGCACCGCCGAGTCCCACGAGTGTTTCCCGGCCACGTCTCGGATGATGACACGAACGCAGGTCGGCGCGGAGGACAAGCCGGCCGTCATTCCGCCTCCTGGTACCCCCGACTCTGATCGGATCTGGAAGATGGGATCAAACGGGGAACGAGCTGTAAACTCAAAACAATTCACCGACTAAAAGGAATCATCCAGTCTCCGAGTTACTGCACCTCAACACAAATGCTTTTCCAAGTCCAAGAATACCGGCAAAATGAAATTTTTGATAAAATAATGTTTTTAAACAGCATCTAAAATATTGAATATTTCAAGATCACTCTACCTGAGCAACACAATCACATCGGATGATGTAAGGTTGCCACTGTCCCAATAAATGCAAGGTGAAAATTTGATTTCTAACATTGTCAGAAACTACCAGCGAAGTGTTTTTGACTGTAAATCAGAAGGGAAGAAAGACAGAGACTTCAGGGCTCCTAGTTTTTCTTCAACAAAAAGACCCTGTTACATGGGTAGATTAACTGTAGGAAGAAGAAGTAGGTCCCTGCAGGACATCTGGGGCAGGTTTTCCCTTCTACCTGAAGCAAGTTTCATCTCTTTCCCTGTCAAGACCATGGACTCAGACTTCGAAGAGCTGGTATACATTTCCAACTGCCTCACACTCGGCTGTCAACTGTTCCCAAGGGTGCTGGCGGAGTCAATGCGATGGAACCAAAAGGACAACACCCTCTGGCTAATCTAATGCCAAGCAAACAGACTCGGCTCTCACACGTGGTGTACAAAGACTTAATAGCCCCCGGCAGAAGCCTGGGTACCCCATTTAAGTGGAACGGATAATATGTAAATTCATGAAGCGGTTGAAACGATGCTTTAAAATCGTCGAGGGGGACTCCAGGAGCTGCCGAGGTTACCTGGAGAACCGAGAGCAGCGTGGAGCCATTCAGAACCAGGAACTGGAGGTTTGGAGAATGGAACAGCTCTGGTCCAAGGTCTGCACTCTCGCAGAACGGGTTGTCCTGGTTCTCGCACACCTGCAAACACAGACATATTGAGGAGATAATCCAACAGCGCGGGGTGATTGTCAGCACACAAGTGGACACTCTTGTACCGCCAGACACACAAATCGTCGGTACCTGACTGGACAGAGTCGCGGGGCCCCCGGACATGGGATAATGCCCAAGATGGTTGACCAGGTGGGTAATTACTGTTCTGGCGGCGATTGAAACCAGGCCCTGCTGAATACGGCTACGGACTGGAGGTAGAACACACAAACACAGAGACATGATTGCTTGAAGGACACGCGAGGATTTAGAAAGATGCAGTCAGAGAAAAAATATATTCAAGGATTTTGAAATTCTTTCATGTTTTTTTTTTTAAACATAAAACTACTCTGATGTGTGAGTGCTCTCAAAAGACTTCACAAATGACTTGGAAACACAAAAACTTAGAAAAAAGGTGCAAACACTGTGAGCCTTGTATATAGTTCGCCCCATGCCGAGAAGGAGCCGATGCCATCACACACTGTGCTGCCAGCAGATCCCAGTTAATCAACCTCACACACACAAACACACACTTTCCAACGTATCCTTATTGACAGGCTGAGTGTAGAGTACAGATATGTATTGACCACACATTCTTAACCTCGGGAGGAGAGAAGAGAAGAGAAGAGAAGAGAAGAGAAGAGAAGAGAAGAGGAGGCATGTCCTCTCAGAGTGCTCTCGTCATTAGACGAGTCAGTGAGTCGTGGTGGACGGCAGCAGGGGGTAATACACACTCCCCCACAGATGCGGACAGGCTCAAACTCATATACGCCTTTACAGACTCCAAACTCACGCACAACTTAGTAAGAACAAAGAGTTTGAGTTTTCGAGTGCATCTCTCTTTGCACATGTGGAATCAAGATAAAGGTGTTATCAAATAAAGTGATAAAGACAAATATCTGACTGAAAAAAAATATACAAATTCAAATCCTTTTGTTGAAAGTGTGTCACGGTGTTGGAAAGTAGCAACAGCAGGTTGCAACGCTGTCAACTTGTGCTGCGAGATGAACGACCTTCAGTGACGGGCTGCAGTTTGCTGGAGCGCTCCGAGTCGGGGCTGTGCAGCGGTTCTGGTTCTCGGAGGCTCTCCAACGGCAGGAACGGGTCGTAGTCCGGACCCGACAAGTCCGACAACTGCAGTGGGTAATACTTGGGACTGGCGAAAGACTGCGCCCCGTACACACAGCCGTGCAACACCTGCATGGGAAGGAGAAGCCGAGCTCAGACAATTTACCAGTCTGTTTACTGGCCAGTCTGTGTCTGCTAGCTGACCAATTACATCATTTAAAGGCTTAGATGTCCACATAGCCTGACAGATATATATATATATATATATATATATACACCTTGTATATGCAGCTGAGCAGGGTTTTCGTGGGCTGGTCTCTCTCCGGTGGGCTCCGTGTTTGTACAGGCTGAAGAAGAGTGTTTGGTGGCAGTGCCATCACCCAGTCCAACAGGCATAACAATAAGGACACGACCAGCTGCAACAAACGCATCGCAACAGCAATTATTCATAAGTCACAAGAGTGAAAAAAAAAAAAGGGTGACAACATTTTTTTGGTTACCCTTTTATCTAGTTCATGTGGAGAGGATTCAGTCGTGGGCAGCAAGTGTGTGATGGTAGCGATCAGGATCTAAAGAGAGGAAACGCAAGATATTGTTATGAAGGTTAAAACTGCACAATCCAGCACGACGCAATCTGATAATAATTTATAAATATTGCAAATTGCGGCATTGCAACTTTGAGGAGTGAGTGGTTTTAAATACTAAGAATGTGAAAAGCTTGAAGCTTCAAGTCTCTCCACAGTTGAGCAATTTTACACAAACGTTCCCGAGGTTTACCGAGTCAGGATGCCTCACCTCTACGATCTTCTTTGGAGTGTCGGGGGGAAATTTCTGAAGATGATCCACATAACTGATCAGGAGGTGAAGGATGTCTGACGCCACCAGTGCAACATTCTTATTAGGGTACTGGGGGTATGAAAGACAGTTTCTCTGAGTTGAATATATACAAAGTAAGCAACTAAAAAATAAGGAGAAGGAAATTAGTGTTTGGTCAAATATTGTAACGATGAGTCAATGGCAGAATAAGCTGTTTGGCCTTGAAATTAAACACTTTTTGAGATTTCTTTTGCTGGCACAACACACCAACTCAGCTTTGTTGCTCATCCAGAAATGCAGCACCATTTCAAAATGGAAAACAGCGTTTCTAAAATTACAAGGTTTTTTTTTTTCCTTGCCAAGAAGCATTTCCAAGACTCATTACAGGCCAAAACACCAAAAACACTTACAGCCTTGACGTCCTTCTTTCAATCTACTGAATGACTTAAGATGTATTATTACTTACAAGATCATTATTCCACATCTTCTGCAGTATCTCGTCTACTGATTTCGGGCAACAAAAGTCAACATGCGTGCATTTAATTTTCGCAAAGTTTTCCTTTTTATTACTCTCTAATTTAACACTTATTTAGATCACAGTAACACCCCTGGTGAGATTTTACAGTATTTAGAGATTAGTCAGGCTCTCATGAGGATTACCACCAACTAAACACATGCTGATAGATGAAAGAAAAGGAGGACAACAAGAAGAAGCATGGAAATATGACAATCCCTCCAGCTTTGCGACTGTGTGCATAATTGTGTGTGTGTGTGTGTGTGTACGTGTGTGTCACAGAGCCCATGGCTGAGGCTATTGGCTGCTGGTACGAAGGCAAGAGACTCAAAAGTGGACAGGATGTGTGCACATGTAATGGTGTGAGAGCCGCAGCTTGCAGCATTCCCCCTGGATTAGTCTCCTATCTGAAGAAGGACCAAACATATTGACAGTCCAGGGTTTGCTCCCAGGAGTGGTGAATGCAGGAGAGAGAGAGAGAGACAGTGTGTGTGTGTGTGTGTGTGTGTGTGTGTGTGTGTGTGTGTGTGTGTGTGTGTGTGTGTGTGTGTGTGTGTGTGTGTGTGTGTGTGTGTGTGTGTGTGTGTGTGTGTGTGTGTGTGTGTGTGTGTGTGTGTGTGTGTGTGTGTGTGTGTGTGTGTGTGTGTGTGTGTGGCGGTGTCTTTGCAGGCCATTGGCTGCCGATACACAAGCGAGGGATTCCAAGGTGGAAAAGGTATGTGTGTGTGCGTGGGTGTATGTGTGTGTGTGTGTGTGTGTGTGTGTTTATGTCCATCTAGAGCCACTTGGCCACAGATGAGACAGCAAATGCTGGACAGTATTATTGTGATCCGCCGGCCTCACTGACAACTTGCCTGAGAGAGACAATACCAAATGAGACAATTTCAGCAACACCAATCATCGTCTCCAACAATGTTTCCCATCGTACTTTGGCTGCTTACAGGCCACTGTGTTAAAGACATCTGTAGCCCAAAATCAGCCCATTGTAAATCAGTACTTTGGTGAACATAAGCAGAACATAATGAGCTCATTTTTTACCCCGGTAATTTATTATATCCTGGAGATCTACTCCATTTGCAACGCACGTTTCACAGTGTAAATGAATCACTTGCAGCAGCAACAAAAACAACCCGAGGAAATCTCTTGATATTTTTGCATGAATTGTCCTAAAAAAAACAAAAAAACAAAAACGAATCCCTCTGAATGAGAGTATTTTCTCCAGCAACACTGAAAAAGATCAATCACTATATGAAATAAAAACAACATATATCAGAACTATTTAAGTGGTTTGAGCTGAAACAACCATGACCGATTTATGTTTTAAAAAATATTCATGTTCACAATATTAGTCCCATCAAATGTGTGTGGGATGTCCAGTAAAATAAGTTCTTAAAAACAAGAGTTAAATGATAAAAGGGCAATCATTTTCAGGAACTACAGTGTATAAAGTAGGATTAACATTCAAATTTCCTGCCCCCATGAGATTTTTAGGAAACGTTATTTCTTAAAAAGTGGCAATGTGGGCAGATGAGACGCTCAGCGGCAGGAGTACATGTTGTACATTCTGTCGTCACGCGGTTTCAAAATCCTTTCAAATACACCGAGAACTCGGAGAAATGTAACAAGGCTTATCCGACAATGAATGACAAGATTTCATTTCTCACGCCAATATGAAAATAGGACATTTTACGAGTTGTCATGTGGAATCTGTGATGCATTTTCCATCTGAAGTTTGTGTAATTAACCACCCAGGCACACGGCAGAGCAGATGTGCGGACGCTTAATATGTGTTGAGCAGATCTGTACATCACCCACAGCCAGTCGGCAGCCGCTTTGATTCAGAGTCAGAGCTTTTTTTTTCTTTTTTTTTTTTGCTGGATCGAAGTCATTACTGGATCAGAGTCACTGTATCGTGGTCAGCAGGGACAAAGTTTGTAGGGGAAAAAGCAGCACGGCCAGCTGCTTTCACCACTCGAGCCTTATTTATTCAGAATTTAAAAGGAAGCGGTTGCTGGAAACCTAAGCTTTGTTCATGCGCGGCAGCAGTCGCGTGTGACTGACCTTCAAGGTGACACAGATGACATTGAGGGCGTCTTTGACCTGCGGATGCTGAGTCCCACGAGCCAACTCCTCACAGAGCCAGATACCCAGACTGCACAGAGCCACGCACCTGGCGAAACAAGCAGAGCTGGCTGTGACACGCCACAGGTTGCATCACACTTTGTTGGTTCTAAATGTGTTTTGACCTGACAGGGTTCTGATCATGCTGCCAGCGTAGCTTGTTGATGGTGATTTTAATTTGTTTTAAGAGGTCGCAGAAGTGAAATATAATAGAAACCTTCAATAAAGTAGATTTCTTTTTTTAACAGTATAACATGATAAAAATGTTCCTGTAAAACCTGGACAGTAATTTCTCATTTAGATTTATTACATAACCTGTCATGAACTTTAAAAAGAATGTCACAGTAAACTATTTAGGTCCAAATATATGATCCATATGCATATTCTAATTAACAAAATGATCAGTTTGTGTACTTTGGAATTATCTTTGGATAGCTTGCGTATCTGTGCCCCTCATTGAGGTGCTCCACCTCCGGCAAACAGGAGTATAGGGACAAAGTCACCTTTGCCAGAACAGCTAACAGCCAGTTGAGTGAACAGGACAGAGAGAGACGGCAACGAATAAACAAGAAACAAACTCACTAAAACTACAGTTACTTACAATTTGAACATAAGAAAAGTCAGCAGCAGTTTTTGTTTTTTTGTATGAATTTTCTTTGATTTCTCACACAAGCACGAACATCTTACCGAGCGGGAGCAGAAGGTTCATCCCTGGCAGAGGTCAGGATGGTTTTGATGACGTGCTCCTGAGAAATAATTGACACACACGGTTATCGTAGTAAACACCACGCATCATGGCAATATCTCCATACAGTCACCAGAGGTGGAAAAAAACAAACCAAAACAAAAAACTACACTTCTATAAATGATCTTAACACAACCAGGCAGGATGAAAAAAGTCACAGGCCCACAAAGCTCTGCACACGGCTGCAGGCACATTCACATGCTCACGGCTCATGTTAATGACCGCTTAGTGATTCAAAACAGGCTGTGGCCTTGAAAGAAGCCAGCGAGTGAGCCCGAGACGCCGCCGTGCATGGCATCCACTGTTTACACGGCGACAACAACAATAACAACATTACTCCAGCAGCCCAGAGCTGTTGCAAGAATGGCTGATGGGACATTAACCTATTAGTTTGATTCTGAGATTCCCGCTGACAGCAGGCATGTGCTGGATGTGTGTGGATGACATGTAGAAAAGCCCATTTTTTTAAGATATACTCACATGTGGGGTGGAAGTAAAGAATAACAAATAGTCATATCACTGTTTTCAAACAGTATTTTTGGGTGCTTGTGATGTGATTCTAGTTTTAAAATCTCGAGTTGCTACCGAGTACTCAAAACTTGAAATGACAGTAAAACTTTACATATTAGTTGCCACAATTGAATTCTCTTAACAGAGAACATTTCTGTTTGATGTCAAGTTTTATGCGTTGTTTTTTTTTTATATATATATACAAAATTGCTTGACTGAGAAATGTATGCAGATATTTTCATCTGCTATTGACAACGCAATTAAATGCAACTGTGAGTGTTTTTTTTACAAAATCGGCTTTACTGAGTATTTTCTTTAACAAAAATACTTTTACTTGTAATCTAGTACAGTTGAACAGTAGTACTTGAGTTCTCTTCTCTGACGAGTATCTTTTTCATGTTAATGAAAGATCAAGAACGCTAGCAGGAGCAGTAAAACCTTTATCCTTTTATTCTATTTCACTGAGTGTATGATCATCCTTTCACAACCAAAAGTCTTACTTAACCTGCATTAAAGAGTAAACAACTCCACAAATAGTTAGGAAAATCAATTCCATCGCCCCCTGGTGGTGAAATATAATTGAAGCCGCCAAAGTACACAAGTCTTTGGTTCATTTACATTTAATGTTCGCTGCGAATATTACTATTTATTACTATTGATTTCATTGTTGTAAGACAGTAGCATGGATATCGATAAAATCTTGACTTCCCATCATGTAATAGGATTAAAATGACGACTGTACAGCGCGCGACACAAAATCAAGCTATATTTTTTCCATCTACCTTGACATCGGGGAACTTGGTCAGCACTACGTCTGCAGTGGTCGGGTGGAGAGCGGGAAGCTCCCCGTACAAGTTGGGAAAGCACACCAGCGATCCAAGGAGGATCTGTGCCTCCACTCTTGGAGCCTTAAACAGAGGAGACAAAAGCAGCATCGCTGCATTAACTACTTTCATACACGACATCCTGTGGGATGTCTGGTTGAGTTTCTTACATTAAGCGATGAGCAGGCGGTGACTCGAGACGCTGCGATGATGAAGTCCAGGATCAACATGGTGGCTCCTGGTAAACCAATACTGAAGAACCTGGGGCTGCAGTGCTTGATAATAGTGTTCACAATGTCCTGCAGAAGCAACACAATACCGTTGAGCATTTTTCACGACGGCAGGTTAGTATTTTATTAAGTTATCGTCACCTTTGTTGCAGTTTCATACACACACACACACACACACACACACATTACCTGGTCTTGATGCAGAAGTCCCTGGTGCATGATGTTGTAGAAGTGGGTGAGAAAGTCGGAGTTGGGAGAAACGTCTTGTCTTCTCTTCATGATCCTGCAGATCAGCTTGTAGGCATGAAGCTTTCCCTGCTTGTAGCGCTCCGTCAACATGGTGGCCTGAAGGCGAGTGCATATAAATCAGTCATCACGTGAACGCCAAGGTCTGAGTATTGGACATAACCTGTCAATCAGACCCACCTTGAAAAGCCAAGGGGTGAGGATTCTCAGAGGAGGGATCAGAACAGGGGGTGGGGGAGACGACTGGTTGTCCAGAGAAATCCCCAAATTATCCCGGATCTTAAAAAAAAGAAAGATAATTCAGTTTCATTCATGAGACAAAGCACCGAGTCACTGGTGTCTGTATCGATGCCCACCTTAGCCAGGTTTTGCCACAGTTCACACAGGTAGTCGAAGACCTGAGCATGGATCTCAGGGTCCTTGATGCTGTTGACATCCCCGAGAATACCCAGCATCCGCCGCCACATCACCGTGGCAACGTCCGCATGCCATCCAGTCAGGGAGCCGCCTGCCATCACGCTACAGTCTTCACTAGGGAACTCGCTTGTTTCTACAATCAATCAAAGAATCAATCTGTGAATCTCACTGAAAGCTGCAAACAGGAAAGAGAAAACCCATGTGTGCACACTTCCACCAAACACATTATATATATAATGTAATTTACAGTTACGCCACATGCTAAAGGTAATGTGTCTCGCCGTTACCCAGGTCATCAGGGGTCTGGAGGACAGAGTTGTGGAGTTTCTGGTCCAGCTGCAGGTGCGTGTGTGAATGAGAGTGTGTGTGATCGGCGTGATCTGCCGTCAGCGTGGCGGGTGAGGGCGTCTGAGACCGGGAACCACCGAGGGAATGCATGGGCGACGCGCTCTCTGAACCTGGGAAAGAAAATAAGCACAGTACTGAACAGAAGGTTGACTGATACAATATAACTATCAGATATTTTGGCCTATGTTAAATGGATAACTGGTCATTTCGTCTGCGAAATACTGTGACTGATGACACACAACAGCGGATTGATTTCCCGACACTTCAAATTCATATAAATCATGTGAATTCTAGTTTATGTACACCTGGTAGTTACTTGTTTGTATGTATATGAATATATCCACAAAATGCGACCTACCAGTAACGGTGACAGTGTGGCTGAGACTGCTCGTTTCCGAGTCAATATGAAGCGTTGTCAAACTGGCGACTTCGTGTTCCTCAGACGCCACGCCGCCACCCAGACTATCCTGGTCCAGTGAGCTACCTCGGCCTCCCCCTCCTCCGGATCCAACTCCTCCACCACTTGCTTCGGAATTGAAAGTAAAATCTATAAAAAAAAAAAAAAAAAGTCATCAGTGGTGTACACATATATCGTGTGAATTCAAGCTTATGTTTTTACATTCAGTGCAGAAGGTTCCTCAAATTTCAACAGTTTTATACAATTAAGAGGCCAAAGCATCAATGAGAGTGAAAGAAATGTCAAGTTCCTCACTGTCAAATTTGCAGGTCGAGTACTGAAAAGCGTTAAAGGAGTCCGATTGGCTGTCAGAGCTGATGACATCAGAACCACTGGCACTGGCGGGCGAGGTCCACTCGGACGGGACTCCCGGGTCGTCGATGGGCCGGGGGTCATCGGAGGGTCGTGACCCGGGATTCTGACCGGCTTCCAGGAGCTCCGGCAGGTCCGTGGGAACCTCCAAACTCCCCGGGCTGCTGCCACGGCGACCCTGTGAGCCGGAGGGTGGGGAATGGGTGTTACAGGAGTAGCTTGCACATTTTGAAGACCTTAAAATCTTGGATATGCCGGCGTGTCGCACTGACCACTGTTCCTTTGGCCCTCAGTCTCTCCTGAATAAACTCATCCATGAGGTCGGAGAAGTTTGGGTTGGTGCTTCCGACGTCGGTGGAAACCGGGCGAGCTTTCTGCACCACTTCCTCCTTGTTGGCTACACACAGACACACACACACACACACACAAACATTGACGCACTGAGATATGGAGACAGCCGGACCGCGATCGTGAGCTCCTACAACTGTGTGGCGCCCAAATAAAGAGACACGGTGACACGTTCTTAAATTTCACAGTATCCACAAATATAGCAGAGTTTGACTAGTTAGGCTTCTCTGAATTGTAAGAGCAGTCCTGATGTGTATGTACTGCAGGCTATGGGTTTTTCGTTTAAAAAACACTAAGGTCTAAAGAAATAGAATAAGCCACAAAAGCAGGCACATGAAAACCCACCAAGGCAGCAAAATGCAGGAATTAATTCACACCATGCACAAAGAGTGAGAGAGGACACCACCTTGTTAGGTCCAAACAAGCAGCATACCAGAGGCCGGCATGAGTGCGTTAAACGCGGGTTATATTGACGTTAGCCTGGAAGCGATGAGAGCTGTTAGTGTGACGTTATCAACTCTGGATAGTAGAGCTGGTCTATCAACCAGAGTCAGACGGGAGTAAATCCGCTGCTTTCGGTATTAACCACCTAATCTTTAATTCCTGAACCTGACGGCTGGCAAAGCTGATGGGCGCTCAGTTGGGTCTACGGCTCGATAGCGGGGACTGGAGTCGATATGAACTTGACAGAGAAGGGAACAATTTACCTGTGCTGCATAAAACACACCAAAACCAGTCAGCGATGTTAAAATGTCACATAGACGGACCTGGCCTTTCCTCGCTCTGCTCCGATCATGTGGATTTTAATGAAATCCGAGTGGTTTTGGTGTAAGATTTTGTATCTTGCTGCCGAGCACATACACATAAATCCCAGTTAGCAGAAAACAATTGACACAGTGTGTTAATCAGACACGTCCGCAAAGCATGTTTCAAGTTGGGTACTGAAGGTACTACAAAACTAAATGGGGATTTAAGCAGGTATGCTTGTACTGAGAGCAGAGCTGGGACTGACTTTTCCTCTGGAAGAAGGAGGCAATGAAAGAATGCAACATTGCCACCTGCCAGCTGAAAGATGAAAGCAGTCATTTCTCTTTGGTAAAGGAAGCTGACTTGGATGTTTGAGGGAGATGGAACAAAAAAAAAGGCATATCTCAATGTTCTGATTACAAATAAACGTGTTTCAAAAATTAAACTTTAATAAATGTACTATATTGCTTTATTTACAGTATTAGAATTAATTGCGACACGTTGAATAATGATATCTGCATTGTGATACGTCATGAGATCCTTGCTGTTAGACTTTCACAAATTATGAGGCTTTAATTACATATTTGTTATTATCGAGTCTTTTTTCACTTCCTCCATATGCATAACAATTTATATCAACGGAAAAGAATCTCTTGATCTTTAACACTGTAATTCAACCTCAATTAGCCCGTGACGCATTTCCGCCGATAATTTCACGAGCCCACGCTCGAGCCGCCTGGGATCTGAGCACCTAAATAACACGACTGCAAGAGCTGAAGACTGAGCGTCTCCGCAAGTATCATCACGAAGCCACGAGCTGAAGGACGGCGTGACCCACTCCCACCCTCCTCAAGCTTAATTGCAGTTCAGCAGGAGAACCAGCTGCTGCGAGGAAGCATATACAGAATAAATAATGCAGCACACTACAGCTAATGACTTCAGTGTCGAGCGGATATGTTCCCTTTCAGGGGATCGCCTCCTTTTTGGCCGCGCGAGCTCATCCTCGTGGAGCAGGCCACCGACATGCAGATTGTTGTTGCCTGCACTGTGCAGTTGTGTGGTCAAGCCGAGAGGACAACAGGGCTCCCGTCTGTGTTCACAGGACGGGGATTGTGCAGGATCACAAGTTTGAACATTCAGCCAGACAGACAGTCACGACACAAAAGAGTTTTTAGTCTTCCGAGTATTACCAGATGAGTGAAGTGGATGAATTTCAAACCGCAATATAGAAATTGCTGGCGAAAACTCCACTTTTAACTGAAAAAGCTAATGCTGGCCTCAACTGTATCTAAATGTGTGGCATTCATATGGCTCGGCATACAAATCAAACACGTTTCATTTGGCATGACTTGTTGAGGCGTACAGCTGAATAATGCAAGAATAGCAAATAAAAAGCGGACTGTTCAACAGTAATTCACATCGAGACAGATTCATGTAATGAATCACTGTGCTCTTACTGAACATCTGAATAAAGCGCCCTATTTTACGCCTAATATTTTGTGTGTCAAGATCATAAATGCACCATTCAGCTATAACGTTAGGACCACTGTGTCAGTGATGGTCTAAATGTTTTCCAACTGCCATTGTGAGTCCCGCGCCTTGAAGCAGCTGTCGCTTTCACACCTTGAGCAAGTTCTTCTGGAAGGAAAATCCTCTTCAGAACTATTTGGCCAAACCTTCCTAACAGCCTCTCAATAGCAAGAAGGCGACAGCAGATGCCATTGTTGTTGTGCCAAAAACAAACCCAGAACTACAGTAGTTTAGTAAATACATATAACTCATCCGAGTTATGCGTTTTTCATTGTTTAAAATAGGAACATAAGCTATATAACTTTAGTTCTGCTTTCCGCATTGCTGAAAATCACAATGAAAGAAGTATTTGTACTGCCAATTGTCATCGCCAGTCGGTTGAAATTGTACGTTAGCCGTGTACAAAGAAAAGGACCACTTTCGATAAGTGGATTCATCCTTTTCTCCATTCAATTGTTTTGGCACGCCACCCATATAAAGATGGCCCCTGGCACAAGGTGTTGTGCTGCATTCTAGTGGTCTGAGGAAGAACTACAGAAATATATTTACACATTATTTAAAGGAGTGTTGGTACAACACTGATTTTTTTTCTTCTACTATCAAACATGATCATGAAACAGCAAACAGCAACACTCAAAAACTTTTCTGAAAGGTGCCATGTACAGCCATGTTTTTTTTTTCCTGTCTGTGCTACTGTATTTTTTTTTTGAAGACTGTGGCTTTCCTTCTGGGCAGCTGAAGAGGGGCCGGAGTCCAGGGAGGCGGAGGAGGCACGAGGAGGCCGCATGCATAATCGAAGAGAGGGGGTAGGAGGTGGAGCAGAAGGGAAGGAGGTGAAGAGGTTAAATTCCCGAAAAAAAAAAAAAAAAAAACCCTTAGAAATGAGAAGACAGGAGTAAAAGGAGGAGGGAACCTCTGAGGTTGAGAAGTGGGAAAGTATGATGGGAGCAGGATGGGATCCTTGACAGGAGGCAGGCTGGAGGAGGAGGGGCTACGTTCAAGAGGAAACACATCAATAAGGGAGTTTGAATATCAGTCCAGCAGCGAGATGATGAGTGTCAGCCAAAAAAAAAAAAAAAAATCTCATTCCATCATGACAAACCAGTTAAAAACAGCCCAAAAAGAAAAAGAAAGTTGTTGGTGTTTGTGTGTTGGTGAGTATTTGTCTCTCCGCAGTGTCCGTTGTGAGCGCTTCATTCGTTGCAATCCTCACCTGGCGTTGTCGTCTTTCGTCCAAAGTAGCCCAGGACGTGGGAGTAGAGATCCCTTAACGACGCGTCACCCATGGCAGCCCGCCCATGCCGCTGTGGCGACGAGCCCTGGGATGAGCCCTGACCTCGGGGCCGTGGTTTGGAGGACAGAGCGTGGACCACAGTCTTATAAACGCCACCGAGAAGAGCCCCTTGGTGGTGGCGAGAGGCGGTGCTGCCTGGTTCCTGGGAGCGCGAGCGGGACGCTCGGGATCGCAGGGCAGAGCGCCCCAAACGTCCGCGCACTCCCGAGGACCCCGAGCTACCGGAGGACCCCTCCGAATGCCCTTCGGGGCCAAGGCCAGATCCCACACAGGACCCCGGGTGAACTTTGTTGTCCCCACCTCCAGTCCCGGCCCGGCTGTCGAGGCCTCCGCCCCCTGCCGCGCCGCTCTCCGGAACAGTCCCAGGTGATGTTTTCTCATGCGGCCCTGTTCGGTGGCTAATTCCAGCCACTGAGCCAAACTTACCTGCACCACCTGTACCGAGCCTCCCTCCTGAGGCCGCCCCGGCTCCGGCCCCCGGCCGCTCCCCAGCCGAGTGGCTGTGTGTGTGGAAGTGACTGAGCCTGCGCAGTCGAGCTCTCCAGTGGGCCTCCTTGTTCTCCAGAGGATTGTGGAATTGGACGGACTCGGTGGACGGCCGGAAGCTGACGTGGACGCCCCCAGTGTGGTGCCTCTTGGCACCACTGCGGGACATCTTGGTTTTTGCCGAGTCTGACGTATGGGACGTGATTTGAGTGCTCGTCTCAACCGAATTGGAATCTTGTTTAATTGAAGTCAAACAATCATTTCTTGCCGCTTCTTTCTCGTTTTGTTTTTCTTCTCCTATTTCACTCCACGCGTCGCCTTTTCCTTCCCATTCGGCTGCCTTTCCCGAACTCTCTCCTATTCTTTTCTCATCAGCATTTCTCTCTAAGCCGGTGCTCCCTTTAACATTGGGAGACGGCCACTGACACTGCAACTCCAGGCACTCGTAGATACTCCTCTGATCCGCCTCAGTCTCCTCTGTGGAATCCACACTGCTATGCCTCACTGATTTACTTACCGCTCTGTCCTCTCTCACCACCTGTTTCGCCTCACATGGCTGTAATATGCTTTCCAATTGTGTTTTCGCTACGCCCGTTTGCACCACGGCAGGCTGGGTAACACTGTTTTCTAACACGTGACCCGAACTCTCCCTCTCTCCAGACTCCTCCTTCCTTTCACCTCCTTTGTGAGTGAGGAAATCCCTGATGGAGGAGAACAAATCATCCTCCTCTGCCCCAGCCACAACTTCACCCTCATCTGCAACTACAACCTTTTCAGACGAAACGGAGAAGGCAGAGTCCCAATCGCTTACCCAATCTGAGCTGGAGCTTCGGCACTGAGAGCCGACCTGCTCCCAGAACTGATCGTAACCATGACCATCATCTTGTCCCTCTGAGGTGGAGACAACACCATTGGGAAAAGTTAAAGGGGTGGGAGAAGGGGAGGTGAGGGATTGTGAGAGAGGTTGAGCTGCGTGGCTGTTGGCTGCAAGTAAGGAAGGAGTTGTGGAGTTGTGCTGGTGGGAAGGGTTCAAGATCGAAGCGGGATCCCTCGGAGGGTCGTCACCTTTGACCCTCTCAGCGATGAAAGGCTCCATGATGTCGGAGGCACTGCTGCTCCGTGCGAGCGAGGTCGGGGCTGGGCTGTCAAGGTCACAGGCTACTCCCTGGAAAACGTCGGAGCAGGATGTGGGAGGGGCCTCGTCGCTCTGGGACAAGTGGCGCATCCGTGGGCTGCGAGATGTCAGCGTGATAGGCGGGTCCTCGAGGTCTGGCAGGTGGAGGAAAATCAAAGAAGAATGCCGTTAGTGGGGGTGGAGTTGGGATTGCATACTAGAAGATGCAAAGAAAGACCATAAAGATCAAATTTACCCACAAAAAGTACCAAAAGGGATGAATGTTGAAAACAATAAATCTATAGGCACAATGTAATATGTGGTCTTGTAGCACCAGTTATTTTGACTTCCAACGCAAAAATGTGAGTTGATAACAAACATGTCATAGACTGACTGCTTGAGCTTGAAGACTTTTTTTGTTTTATAAATCTTCATAAGTCTCAACCAGTCACTTTAAAAGGGAACTAATAAAGTAATTATAATTAATTATCTGTTGCACACAAAGTGGCACATCATGATTTATCCCCTCAATACACCCAAAAATTCCCCATTCTAGGTCCTGTCTCTTTAGAGGACAGCCTCAGTGCCAATTCTCCCAATGCTTATAACTTGGCTCTGGTTGATTTCTAATATGATCACCCCACACTGCAACATAGGAATAATCACAGGTCCAGTTTGAGTAGCTGACCGAGGCTGAATCACACCTTCAGGTCAGTCCAATAGCATTTTACATCACTTGAGCTGAAACGATGATACATGCACTCACACATTAGAGGAACAAACACAAAGGAAGTAAAATCATCACCACTGCATATGAACAAAAGATATCACAGCAAAGATAAATGAGGTAACAAGCCAATCACCAAAAGAACAATGATAGGAAGACCAACGGTGCAGGCAGAAAAAGATTGTGAGACAACGCAGGCACGTGAAGTACAAACAAAAGAAGAAGCATGTGCACAGGCATGTAAAGTAGTAAAAGATTAAATGGTTAAAATGAAGGGAAACAAGCAAGCAGACCGGTCAAGGTCCAAGCAGACTGGTAACCATTTAAAAATAGGAACACAGGTAATTATTTAAAAAATATGAAAATATGCAATCTAATCACATTCACATGTCCAGTGTAATATTTCTAGATAAAGTCAACATGGTGGCAGTATAAATAGTGTGTGGTTATTTTTTTTAGTCTCATGATGAAAAACTTAAGTGGAACAAGTTGATAATAATTGGTATAGTTAAGGTCGACACAGTGAGTGTGATACAAATGTCTTGGAGAAGAAATAAAGTTAAAAGGAAGTGATCAAAAAAGGCTTTAAAACATATCGATCATCTTTGGTATAAACGAATAAGATGGGGATCTGCAGCACCTCCTGAAGAACAAGCAAGCCTGTTGCTTCGTTGCCCAAACGATCCGTGAGACAGTCAGACAGAGGGATCGCTTCACTTTCTGACACACGTGAAGACAAGAACAACAACAGTTCCGAGGAAGACGGCAGGCGGTGCAGACGGGTAGTGCAAAGAGTGTGTACCTGCCAGCTGGTCGGCAAGGGGGGGTAGTAAAGGGTGGTGATGGTGGAGGAGGACAGGAATAGGAGGCGCCAGAGCGGGAGCACTCTTAGCGCTGCGGATAAAAGCTGAGGACAGCAGAGAGTCCCCCGTGGAACAGCTACGCAGAGCTGAGGAAGTTGGAAGAAGAAGGAGAAAGAGGGGGTACAAGTGGAAGGCAAAAGAATAAAGAGCATTGTTGAAGAAAGAAGGGGAAAAAAAGGTAGAAGGATGAGTGATTGTAAAAAGGTAATAGTGGAAATAGGATGTGGAATATAAAGAGTGTAAAGGAGATTAATTGGTTGTTTGAGAGCAAAATATTGAGGGAGAAAGGTGACGGGAAGGTGGAAAATTTTAAATGGCGATGGAGGAGTAGTGACAGAGAAGTGGAGAAAAGAGGCAGGTTGGAAGGCAGGTGTAAAGGGGCGGAGACAGGGAAGGTGACGGAGCAGTGAAACGGAGTTAAACAGTGAGAGGCTGGTGGCAGCTTGCCACACAAATAAATAGGAGCCGTTTGGAAGTTTCACACCCACACTGACGTTTGTATCTACTGGTGGTAGAATATGTAACCGAAATAAAAGTGGGGGGAAAAAATGATGTTAATTCCTGCAAAAAGATAGTTAGAATTATTGAAGTAATATCTACAGTGAGAGAAACTGATGTTAACATCAGCACGCGGATGATATATATATAAATATATAAAATACCTGTTTATATAGGAATGAGCCAGATTCAGTCTTGGTCTTGTGTTTTTGTTGAAGATTTCAAAGTGAATGTAGACTTTTGTAATCCACGATACCACTATTAAATAGATTGCCCACCTGTCTACAGTGTCCATCCACATTAACCTTCGTCAGCATTCAGTTACTGGATGGCTTTCCAAAGTAAGGTCGGTCTGACATGTAGAGGAGAACCAGACTGACTTCCATTGTTGCTCACCTTCAAAACTCACCGCACAAATTAGCCAATAGGCCCCAGCAACAACGCCTTTAAAATTGTTACACACAGAGAGGTCTGAGGAAAGAGCAGACTGACCTACAGTCTTCTGGCGTACAATACTCCGGGCTTTTTCGATGCCCGGTGAGCCAGCGGTGGTGGCGCTTCGCTGCCTCATGGCTGCTGCCTGGCCTGGCTGGTCTCTGCTCCAGCCTTTGGAGAAGGAACGATCCACAATCTGCCGTTGGCCCTCTGAACCAATACCTGCAGAACCAAGGAAGGGAAGATAGAACAAGTTGTTGCCAGGTAAAGTGGTGTAAAGTTTCTTGGAAGTGTTTCGGAGCTTATGCAGAGGTTTGCAGTGAAGAATCATACCTGTTGTTAATGCAGTGCTGCTTCAAGTGTTAAAAACCAACAACAAAATAAAAACCTAGTTTTCATGCAAAACATGAAAATTATTTCATGAATACAAAGACTAAAGTTTATACTGATTTCTATAAATCTAAAGGTAAACAGTTAAATGTTTTTCAGTTCACACCTTGCATTTTCCTATGTAATAAAGTGATAATAGTATAGAATCACTTTATTAATCATAGCTGCCAACAGAATTTGTTGGGTTTTCACTGTTAAAATGCCTTGAAATGACTGTGTTGTATTTGGCTCCATATAAATTAAAGTTGAAGTTAAAATAAAGTTGAGGAATAGAAGTTAAAATAGTAGTATTACATATTAATATATACAGGGCTAAACAGTGACTACTGCAAAAAATAGAAGAGTCAAATGAACAGAAAACCACAACAAGCAGCATTTATGAGAGAAGTTATAGAGTTTAATGTCCACAGAAAGGAAGGAATGATCTCCTGTGGCGCCCTGTACTGGACTTTGATGGCAGGAGTCTGTTGTGAAGCCGCTTCTGCTGTTCACCACAATTTCCCAATGTTTTGAGAAAAAGTCTGTTTTTCATTCACATTCCAGTCGAATCAAGGGAGTTTAAACATCTTTGACTGGTCTTTGGTGACTGATGAACCAACCTTTGCCTTTGTGTTTCTTCTGTTTTTGTTCACTGAGTTTGTCCAGAGGCAGCTCATTCAGATCGACTGTGTAAAGATTCCTCGCCAAAACCTGAGACGCAGAAATAAACAAGTTTTTTTTTTTTTTAGAAGGCAAAACTTCTTCCCTGCACTCGAGGGAGTGAGGATCACGACACAGTAATGATAAGACAAAACGCATCGAGTACCTTTGTGAGGGTCTCCATGGTGAGCGACCACTCCGTGACCAGTTCTTCCCAGCAGGTGAGGGAGGAGAGGACCGAGAGGAGGTCGTCCCATAGCTCTCTGCTAATGTAGACGTTCAAGTTCCCTTTAATCCAAGCTACTATCAGAGTCTGAACAGAAGGAAGGACACAAGATGTGTCATGTTGTTTTGCAGGCGAGTAGGCTCTATAATTCATATGAATTCGTGTGTGTGTGTGTGTGTGTGCTAATTAACATGCTCTTAAGATGAAATCAGCTTTTCAAGATGAGAAATGTACCTGAAAGATGGGACCAGCCAACCTGCCTGACAGTGTGTTGTTCTTCTTGCCCGGCGGCATAATGGAAGGAGGTCTTTTCATCACAGACTCTGTGACCCTCAGCAGAACCAATAAGATCTGCTCCCTACAGACACACACAGTTTAAAGCTAAATAACAGGGGTTTTTTTTCCCCCCAATAAAAGATAACCACATACGGTGTGTTCATATTCACCAGGTTTTCTGGTCCATGGTCTCATGCATGACAAGGCTGCGGTAGATGTTCAGGACCCGCTTGCACATGTCGACGTGCTCCTCCAGAAGGATCTTGATGTCGTTCGCTGGTTCCAGGAGGAAAACGTTGGAGGAGTGGGTGATGAATACCTGTATCGGAGACACGGAGTTATCATCTCGAGCAGTTTCGCAGGCTGACGACAGACGTAGTATAGACATTCAATAAATCAAGAAAACTTGGAGCCTCTGTAAACGTCGAAGGCTTTTTGCCAAAGTATGGCACAGAATGAACACCATACCTGCAGTGTCGTTTGGACTCCAGCATGAACACTGTACTCCAGCATTTCACCATCAGTTACTTTGTTTGACCCCTGGAGGACACAGAAAAGACACAAATACAGCGTTGTGTCTGCAACAGGAAATCAGAGGCAAAAGATTCCAGAGAAGTGAAAAATGAGGAGTGTACAAAAAAGTATCTCTTCACACTGCCGATCTTTTTGCTTGATTAGATCGTCAGACAGGTTTTGAGAGATTTTTTTCACCTCATCTTCTTTTTCCCCAAGTTGAGAGCCAGAATCCATACTGGTGGCAGTAGCGATTGGATAGGGCCCCTCCTCTGGCTCCTTCATAAACACTGGCTTGTCCTCCATGGCGATCCACTCCTGGTAAACACGCACTACTTTGCGCATTGCTGCTGCCTCACACATGGGCAGAAGAAAAGCCTATCGGGGCAGGAAAACACGTAGTACCGGGGGATAAATCATCAGAGTACTCCCAGTAAATAATATGAAAAAGTTAAGTATATGTTCAGCAAACTGTAAACAACCCCATTGAGGGAGGTTAAATGGAACGATGAACGGTCCCCTCACTGACCTGTCTGAAGATCTCTGTGATGAAGTTGACATTGGTTCTGGAGCAGGTCAGCACTCTCCTCACCACGTCCATATCGGTCAGCTGCTCTTCGTCCATAGAGCAGAGTGAGGAGGAGCTGGGCTCTCTCTCGGTCAGCGTGGAGGTATTGGAGTGGCTTTGCTCGGGTTCGCCCGTGTACCCCGGGCCCCCAGGGAGTCCCATGTTACTCCCCATTGGCCCGGAGGAGCCCCCGCCGGCGTCAAGGTGGCCATCAGACCGAATCCCACTTCCCCCGCTGTCGTCCGAGCTGCCTGTGGAACGAGCTGCCAGGCCGGCTGCCGCTCGCTGGAGGTGAACGAAAGGGAGAGAATCACGCCGACATACACAGATGTCTCATAACATCCTGACCACTGACACATGAAGTAAATGATGGTGATTATCTCTTCATCATAGCGCTTGTTAAACAGAACAAGGTCTGGTACATTCAGCCCCTGATTATCGAATAGACTAAGACTGTTTGTGCTTGTTGTTGTTGTTGTTATTTAGGATTTGTGGAGATGTCAACTTGATAGACCCCTGAACCAAGAGGATTCGTCCAGCTATGAAGAAATCCTTTTGATTTCTGTTTGGGAAGTTCAACAGTAAAGTTAGAAGGGATACAGTAAATGGAAATATTTATAATAAAAAGTTTTTTTGACACATGACAAAATAGGACTGGGAGTCATTTACTTATGTTTCCAAGAAAAGGAGCTTTCATAACACGATTTCTACACATGTTCCAAACCATCTTTAATATGACAAATTCCTTATGTTAGACTACAGGGATGACTGTTAAAACTCAGGTTAGGCAAGTAGTAACTATGGCTGAGTAGATTAATACAAACCAATGCAATATCTTTGAAAGTCATAAAAACAAAAGTGAGTATATATGTGTGCTCCTCTATTTTAATGAAGATGTAAACCTTATTGCACACTAAATCAGAAGCACTGTACACGGTGTGTGTAACATTGAAGTCCATTATAACTATATTAAGGTTTAATTAGGGCTGCACATTAGTCTTAATCCACATAGTGAGAGAATGTCTCCATTTCTACTCCGATTTGTGGTTGGGAGTCATGTGAATAATCTGTGTGTATTTTCACTCGCAACTCCAGTTTCCAGTCCACAAACATGCTTTTGAGGCTTATTGGGGTTTATAAAATTGTTCATAGGTGTCCGTGTGTGAGAGACAGTCGGATTGCTGATTGTAAACAGCAATACCTGAAATAGTGAAAAATGTAAGTCAAGGAAATGTCCCTAGAAAAGTATGAAAACAAATAAACAAATGCTCTCGAGCATTCATATACTGGTGGGAAGATAAACCGTGTGTTCCGTGTGTGAGACCTGTATGTTCTTGGGGACGTTCTCTCCCTCTGTGCCTGGGATGTTTGTTTGTGTGTTTGGACGTGGCTCCAGCCAGAAGGACACCAGCCAACGGATGAAGATGACTCGGGCTTGAAGGAAGCTCTCCTTGGTGCAGTACACCGTCTCGCCGCCGTCCTGCTCTCGCCGCACCACGCTGTAGTACGGCTTCGGCCGCATTGGAGGCACATCTACGAGGGGAAAGAGAAAAAAATTCTCGTGTTGCTGGGAATGCAACCGCAGAACCAACTCTTCTTATTTTGAGAACGCGTTTCTATATACTCGTACAATATGTGATTTCAGCTGCTCAACACACCAAGGTCTCCTTTGTAGCATTTTTCAGTGGGGGGGGGGGGCAAGTCTGAACTCAAACTTAGCACATAAGTCTTTTACACGACGCACATCTGTTGCAAAATGTGGTTTGCTATTGTTTATGCGAGTTGAGCAAACCCTCTTTTCAAAGAGACACCCTCTGAGTTTCAGCATGAGCATTACACAACTTCTACCACCCTGTAGAGTTCTACTGCTGTTTTTGAACAAAAATTCCAAACACAAATTAAAAACAAGTTTGCAATATTATTTGCAATAGCTTTTGGTATTGGAGGGATTTGTACTTTAGAGTCCTTGTTCATTTTAGGGTTTATTAATATGTTGCTTGCGGCTCTTGGTAAGTTCAGAGCACTGACCCAGCATGGGACTGTAGAGGCTGGTTTCCATGGCGAAGTTGGGGAAGATGTGAGGAAGATAAAACTTCCTGAAGTGACCGAAGAGGAAGCTGAAGCCGCGCTCATGGTTCTCTTTACAGCGCCACTCCAGAGACTTTGCCTGTATGAGACGCACGCACACACACACACACACACACACACACACACACACACACACACACACACACACACACACACACACACACACACACACACACACACACACACACACACACACACACACACACACACACACACACACACACACACACACACACACACACACACGCCTTGTGATACACTGAGAGCATTATGCACACAAAATGAGGGTCAGGCAGAGAAGAGCACCATTGTCTGCAATCAGTGTGACTGCATGCATGTGTGCGAAGGCAGCAAACGGGAGGAAATGCAATGTGGCATGAGCCAAAAGCGAGTGTACTGTAGACCATCGGGGGTTACAAATTGCAAGCGAAGGAAATTTGATCAAATCTGTGTACGCCAACATCAGAGACAGATGCATCCCACACCAGGTTTCCGCCATGCATCCGCAATTAGTGGCATTAGTAGAGCTCTGCAACTTTTTCTTCCAGAATGCAATGTGTTAACCATGTTAGTAATAAAATGTGATAATACCTGGTTTACCATGTATTTCAGCAGAGCTTCCAGGAAGTAGGCAGTCAGATCTTCCTGGTTTTTGTCACCTGACTGAGGGGGAACAAGTGGAGTGATCTCCTCAGGGGTGACCTGAGCTGTAGGGAGGAAATGTATGCGATAGTCATCAGAGTCAATACTTTCAAGTATTTCCTCCTTCCTCTTTGTGTGGGGAAAAAACGGTCAGTGTTCCCTGCAGCAAGATGGAGTTAGGACAGGCTGGTTAATTTGTTGAGCACATTTACACATTAGCCAAACATTCTGACCACAGATGTCACCGCGATGCACTATGAGAAGAATGCAAGCGGGTGGAGGCGATGTAATGATTTGATCAAAAATCCACTGGAACACCTCGAGTCAGATTTTTTTAAGGTTTTTATATATACAACACCCTCTGAATTGATCAAAACCACATACCAGTACGGCCTTTCTGACAAGCAAAACAGCAAGTCGTGGACTTGGCCTTGAAATTCACCACATCCAAACACAAGTTCTAGCAGATTGCGCTGAACAAACAGGTCTGATCCATGGAAGCGACGCCTCACGAATTACAGGACTTAAAGGATCGACTGCTAACATCCTTGCACCAGATGCCAACACACACACCTTCAGAGGTGGAGAAAATACCTGAGCAAACAGGACTGTTTTGGCAGCAAATGCAGGAGCAGGATCCAATACATGTGGTCATAATATTACGGCTGATGTCTATATTTGTTGATTTTTCACTGTGCGTATTTGGTGTGCTCACTTTCAGTCAGACTCAGCGGTGGGTTGATCAGGGTGTCCAGAGTGCGCGGGATGCCGTTGCAGATCGGGGCTGGAAAGCCGGGAATCAGACAGGCGAACATGCAGAGCTGCTCGCGCTCGGCGTTGCTCTGCAAGGCCTGCATCCACAACAGGAATAAGCGCACCCCTTCACGACGGATCTGCAAGTAAATTGGGAATACGCGTGAGTCCAAAATGTGACTGATATAGCTGCAGGTAACAGAGAGGAAAAAAGTACCTTTAAAGAGTTCCCAGTGTGCAACAGCTTCTTGAGGATGAGCCCTGTGAAATAAAGAGATATCAGTGTTGCTGTGTCAAACCGCAGTACATCGTGGTTTTTGCTCCCATTTGAATAAGAACAGCATGTTGCACTGGTCATGTCTGGTAACACGCGGCCATTTTTACTATATGCTCAATGAAGAAACAGGCGAGTGTTGGCTTCTTTAGCGTTTACCGTGCCTTTCAGTCATTGCCAACTGTGACTGGCTGACGCTCTTCAGTACCATAAAGCTGGTCGAGAAGATTGGTGTACTTCAGAATTTACCAAAGTATGGCCCATTCCAACAGATTCAAGCTGCTTTGCTTTGGAGCGCCTGCTAAGTGAAGGTTAATCTGTTCTGCTAACAAAAGGACCTGAAGCTTAAAACACAAAATGAAAATCGGAAATTCATACAGGCCTTGGGAAAAGTCTTTGCCTCTGGAAACATTTATGTTTGACCACACTGCTCAAAACTGGTTAAACCTGACAACAAAATAAACTTGAACGTGTTTGAATACGGGGGTCATCTGTGCTTTTCTGAGTAAGTTACCGATGCTGTGGAACTGCCATCGGCTCTGGATTCTCTCTGGTAGGAGTTGGAGGATTTTCTGAAGGAAAAACAGATGTGGAAAATACACTATGATTCATAAAATCGGATAGAACATCAAGTGATCCATTGTTTGTTGAGAAAAGCAGCTCAAAGCAAGTGACAGTGAAAAGCCCACAGAGAAAAGAGAAAAACAACACGAAGGTTTGAGGAAGGCCATTCGTTTGGTTATATCCAATAACATCAAATGATATTTATCTTATGCATACATTTTCACTTAAACGCAATTTAAAATAGAGACTTGTCACATTATTTCACCTCAAAAATGAAGAGGATTGAGTCCAGCTCCTCCCTCTGAGACTTATGACCTGCGAAGTAGAGACCAGCGTTAATCATGCACAATAACGTTTCGAAAAAGAAGAAGAGAAGAACAATAGGGATTGTAAACATCAGACAACACCACGGAAAGTTGCTTTGTGTCGTGAGCAGCTTTTCTACTGGCACTGAAGCCCGGATCTGAAAAGAACATTATTCGACTTGATTGCCCTATTTGTTCCAATGCTATCAAATCAGTGTCTTTCTCAAGGCCATATAAACACATCACTCAATCGTAGTGTTCCAACCTGAACTGTCACACATTAGAATGTCAATACCCTCGCCACGAACCAAAGAATTATTTAGATGACTTTTGGCCCGGTGAAACTTACCTTTTTGTTTGAGGCTGACCTCAATGGTGACAAAATTCTCAAAGAAGACATAGTAGATATGGGAGTAGTTCAGGTCGAAGAATTGCTTGAGCTCTGCAGGTTCAGCATTTTCTGGGGGATAAACAATGCCAGGATTTAATGAATGCACACAACACCCAGGAGGCGGCCATTAAGATTATGTCAAAGTCTTTGTCAATTGTGCGTGCTATCTCTCGAATGTAAACACTGACGACCAGGCTCAACATAAAATATGCACAAACATATTACTGTTTTCATCATGAGTATGACATCTTTCAAAACTGGGTCGACACCCGGCACAAAACTTTCAAACGTGCCGTTTCACCAATTTAAGTGATAGTTATAAAGCCATCATTAAAATATGAGTCAAAACAGAATGTCTCAATACTACCTATATAACATGAAAGGCTACCAACATACATCCAGAGTTTAGAGGTTTAAAATTGATGTGTCAAAATTTGTCTGATTAATTGAAGGGTTCTGAGATGTGAGCGCTGCGCAATGTTAACTTTTCATCACAGGAAGTACATGCGAGTAGTGTAACATTATTGTTACTGCTGACTTCCCTACACCCCTCCGCGTCCTGTCCAACAACCGGATTGGACATTGAACATTCACACTGACCGTCATAATGATGGGTCGCTTTCAACTTTGGCACTACAGGCTGTCGTTAGTAGGAAGACCCTGACATAAAACACACGCCGACAATACCAGGCACGGGTCAAGCTGGGATGGATATAAACAAACATCAGATATCAGGCTTCTCACCTATGCACACACATACACTCTCACACACATTCTCTGGGTTTGTTTACAAAAAGAAAGCTGAAAGTTGAACTCCGCCACAGACACTTCGAGGAGATCTGTGCTCGGTGCCATTGTAGTTGCCCTTGTAAGGCCATAGTGGTCCATCACGATGGATTTCTATTTTTTTCCCCCTCTTGAGACTGGCATTTTAACACAATCTTTACCGTCACATGACTGCCTACTCTTGGCCTCTTAAAAGAGCTTGATCTCCGATAAAAAAGAAAAACAAGGAAAGAAATCTTGACCTTGATTATGCTGTATTGTCATATTAAAGCAGTGAGTGAAGCAGGAATGAACATAACCCTATCCTATCCACACCATGGCTTGATTGCTTCACCTTTATATAACCCACAGCTCAGATTTAAATACACACATTGTGCTATTTATAGACCGACTTCTCTGAGTTTCTCACTTCTCTCAAGCTTATCTCAGTCACTCACGACCATCCCACTGTATAGTACCGTGACGCTCACACTGATTCACGAGAAAAATAAATTCATATATATATATATATATATCTAAAAACCAAAACTTTTGCAAGACTCAACTGCAGTCCAGATATCTCACAACAATGCCCCTCAATACTCAGACACATGCATACTTCTACTCTCTCTGCCATCTCTTCACGTCCAGCCACAATTTCATGTCTGCCACAAACAAATTCAACACATCTGATAACCTCTTTTCTTGTTTTGCGACAGACATGACCTCTGTGCTATCATACATTTGCTGCTTTATCTCTCTAAGCCACAAGTCAATCCCAACAAGACACAAATCTCACACAACTGATAACCCCTTCTCTTCTCTGACAACACGGTTTTGGACATAACTGGTTTAAAAAAAATGTTTTTGTTTTTTTTTTAACTCACATTTTGACAGCAAAATTTCACTTTGGCCCAAGGCTCAAACTCAGCTACAAACAACTGCACTCATCCATCCTCTAAACAGCTTTGACCAAGTTGCGGTCATGGGACACTGGAGCTGATCCCTTCAGCTAACTTCTCACTTTACAAGGAAAACAAAAATGACGTCTAAGAATAACACCACTTTTGGCTAGTTTTTTCTTGAAGCAATCTCACTAGGAACCAATTCAAAGTTACAAGACATCACTTGAATTGAATTGATCAGTGATGCTTAATGGATTATGACTTAATATGAAGGAGGGAGATCATGGTGGAGAAGGTGCACAGAAATTTGAATGGTTTGGAATAAATACCAGGGCTAATCACAAACTAAATTGCGATTACCATACAGCCTGTTTCTATCAAAGAGATTGCAAAGAAAAGCTCCTTGCTGAATCATATCAGATCAGGTATGCCACGCTGTCAAATGTGGTGAATATTTTTCCGGGAACTGTTAGACAATGACATCAATTCCCCAACAACAAAATTGACAAATATTTACTTTACTCAGGGGTACAAAGCTGTTAAGGGCTTCCTAAAGCAGCTCTCAACAAGAGTACTCGGTTTAGAAAAAGGGCCATGCTTGTTAAATCTGTTTATTACTCATTGTTCAGTCATACTGTATAAGCTTTCCCTCTCACACAATGTCAGTGCAGGTCTGTTTGTGTGTATGTCACTGGGATTGTTATCATGGTCCTGTGTTCCCCATAGACCTCAGACAGGGGGCACACCCCTTTCCTCCTGACACACAGACACACACAGTCCAGTAGCTCTTACAATAGAAACAGGAAGCTGAGCTACTGTACTGGACACAGGGAGGAAATAGTGGAGGCAATTTCCCTTCCCAGCCTGTGTGTGTTAGTTATTGAAAGTTGCATACACAATCAGGCACTCACGCATCCATTAGTCATTATTTTCCTCCCTACCTTTCCCACAATATTCAAAACACTGCTTCTGGTGTTACGTTGTACCACATCCCATCATATGTTCTCACACACACACACACACACACACACACACACACACACACACACACACACACACACACACACACACACACACACACACACACACACACACACACACACACACACACACACACACACACACACACACACACACACACACACACACTCCTTTGTCCAGCAGCCAGGCACGCCCCTGTAGAAATCACAACAGTCGAGAAGCATGTAGCACCACTCTCTAAATGTGTACCTTCAGATTGACACACAACCAGCCCAGATTGTCTCGCTTCTACGAGCGCAGTGTATCAACAATTACACATGTAATTCCCAGACTCTTTAAACAACACCTTGGAGCTTAACGATAGATCCTGTCAATAGCACAAAACAGCACATTGACTTGTCAGTCTCTGCTTGCATGCAAGACTGTGTCCTTCTGAGAAAGCCCAGCGATGACTTTCAGCAAGTGTGCAAAGAGTGTAGTAAGTGTTGAAACGTCAACAACACCACGCCGAATGAATGCCTGGATGGTAAAAAACTGTCAAGCCGACGTCGTGTTTCTGATTAAAACGCGACAACACTCATTCTAATCCAGGCAACCCTGATTTTCGTGATTTCCGAGTTGAGTTTGGTGAGACATGCCCTGCGTGTGTACAGACTGGCACCAAAGTGCTAACCTGTTAGCGGCTTAAAAAAAAAAAAATTAATAAGGATGTTTAACCTACCTATGACTATTCTGAGGTGTTTCAGCCTGGTCAGCACGTCCTTCTTTGGGTCCAACACTTTCTGTGTTGATTTTTTAACGTCCCCATGAGGCTTTTTGGAGAACATTCCTGAGGCAGGAGACACAAGAATGCGATGGTAGACAGCAAGGAGGAGCTAGCCGTGTAGCCACTTAAATAGCCCAGCTAGCGTCAATCTTCAAACTATAACCAACAGGAAGAAAAGCAAAAGGCGTCGCTGATTTTTCATTGATTCACGCCGCGCTGCGAATCAGCAGCATTCCGCGACGGCGCCGAGAGGATCCAGCATACTGGATAAACCCTAACACAAATATGTACAGCGTAGCGGGGCAACGCATCCATCCATCGCACCTCCCTTCCACAACAGCCCTGACGGCTAAAGGCTAAAAGCTGCTCCGCTAAAACATGGCGGAGGAGGAGGGAGGAGGGAAAACTACATAACGGACACATTCAACGAAAAATGCCGTACAATTATCAGCAGCTTTAGTTGTTCCACTTGACCCAAGATATTCAAATATGTCATAAATATGCCTCCCAAAATGTTTTTTTTTTTATTGTCGATAAACAGTGCTTTGACAGCTCTGCTCGAACTCCGCCTCGATTGCACTGTGGAATTGTGGGAAGTGAAGTTTATGTTTTACGTTTCCCCTTTCAGCTGGGCGACCGCCCGCGACACAAAAAAACTACATTTCCCGTTGCACGCGAGAGGGGGCGAGCGCCCTGCGGTGATTTGTTTTTAGCCTAGCTGGAGACACACGAGTGAAATTGGAGCCGAGGAAAAACAAGTTGCATCTTTTCTCAGAACAGAACTTTTCCTGCCAGTATTGTCCTCGGGCGTCCAGGCTGTTCTCACCTTGTGAGTTGTTGTTAAGTTGTATGCGTTTTCCTTCAGGCGTATTTGATAAAAATCGTGATCTTTTAGCATGCTACCCAATCACATTTGTTTGGTAACATGCTAACAAAATGCTAACTTTACGTTGTGCATTGTTCCGAGCCTTTTCAGTGAAGTTCTTTAAAACTCACACAGCTACTGGTTTCTATAGTAAGCCTGGTTTGTTGGAACGGTGTGCAAGTGGAAGCGATATTAACAGTTCAGGCAGTCCTAATTACGAAAATGTAACGACCAGAAGCGCTCGGGTGTTTATGTTTGCTGGGTCTGTAGTTAGACTGACACAAAGTGGCGGGAGTTGCCTAAAATATCTAATCAAATCAGACTTTTTTTCGTTGTTGCATGATCGAATAACGTGCACATGTATGTGTATTTATGTGAATGTTGATGGCAGTCACACATTAGTGATCCGAATAGTTTATTGTTATTATTTTCATTTTTATTTTTATTATCATATCTTCTTTGCCGCTGTACTATATCTGCAATATTTTGCCGTTCAAATATCAAAACGTGAGATCAGCATTCACACTTGTATTTTATTCTGGAAAACGCAAACCTGGAGTTGTTATTCTGACTTCTTTGCCACCACGCTATATTTCCTGCAGTCTTTAACCCCCTTGGACCATTCCATTATCAAAACTTGCAGCTTATTTATGAGATGACTGCTGTGATCTGTGCTTTTTATGTCTTTAACCATTTCCGAATAAATCCCAAGAAACTAGGAAAAAGCTGTCACGTCAGCTTTATCCAACCTTCAGCATTCACACTTGCGTTTTCTTCTGGGAATGCAAACCTCTATTTTAACATTAAGTTTGCATTTCAGATACTCTTCAGTGATTGAATAGACAGGCATGCTTGGAAGCCTTACTCCTTTGTACGGTTGTTGGATTTGAGCAAAACCCATGAAATCAGCCAATGTGTTCCAACGAAATATTTTTTACAAGGTTAAAGCGGCTTGCGGCCATGCCGGTGCACCGTGATCGGGAGAAAAAGGAGAGTACAGCTGAAGAGATGGAGGTGGAGGAGCATGACCACGAGGCCACCAGCTCAGAGGAGGAGGACTCTGACACCTCATCTGTTTCTGAGGATGGAGACAGCTCTGGTAAATATTATGAGAGTCCTCTTTCTTGCAGTTCTATGTCGCTCTTCATATTTGGCTGATTCTATTTGTTCACCTTCTCCAGAAATGGATGAGGAGGACTGCGAGCGTCGGAGAGTGGAGTGTCTGGATGAAATGTCCAACCTGGAGAAACAGTTCAACGACCTTAAAGACCAGTAAGATTTATGCTCAGTCAAATTTATATATATATAATGTTGCAGATAAGAATAAAGTCTACCCATCTACTTGTGACTATGCAGGTTGTATCGTGAGCGCCTCAGTCAAGTGAACAACAAATTGACTGAGGTGGAGGCCGGCCGAGCCGCTGAATATTTAGAGCCGCTGGCGGTGCTGCTGGAGAACATGCAGGTCCGGACCAAGGTGGCAGGTAACATAAAATACAGAAGCATGTTTGTCTACTAAATTCAGATGTAGCATTCTAAGAAAAGGTCAAACTTGGGCTCATGGAGTGTGTGAATTCGTTAGCCTTTGGTGGTTTTCCTTGTATTGTCATGTGATCTCATTTCAGGGGAGCACACTTATTTTGAAAATATGCTGACTCGTCATTCGGGGTTGGTTGAAAACATCCAAACTCCTCAGTTCCCTAATTCTGTCTTCTATTGTTCATATTTGTTAGGTATCTACAGAGAGCTGTGTCTGGAGTCTGTGAAGAACAAGTATGACTGTGAGATCCAGGCAGCGTGTCAACACTGGGAGGTACTTGTTGAACTTTGTACATTTGCTCCAGTGTTTTGTGTATATTTGTATTTATATTTGTCCTCTTGTTTTCTACCTGCGCCTGTAGAGTGAGAAGCTGCTGCTGTTTGACACCGTGCAGAGTGAACTGGAAGAGAAGATCCGAAGACTGGAGGAGGACAGGCACAGCATAGATATTACATCAGGTATCAAGAGGGCACAATTATGTTCAACACAAGCTGATTAATCAAATCAAATAATTTCCACCATTTTTGGCATAGCATGCGATTACTCTCTCTTCTGTGGCGTTTGTCGAACAAAATCACTTGTTTTATTTACTCGTGTGTGCGATTTTCTTTGCGTTTGCTTTCTATCAGAGCTGTGGAATGATGAGCTTTCAGGGAGGAAGAAGAGGCGGGATGCTTTGAGTCCAGATAAAAAGAGGAGACGACCGTCGGTGGTGTCTGATATCCTTTCAATCCATCTTTCCCTAATTGTCAGGACATGATTAGATATGAGGTCAGTGTTTCTTCATGTGTCTGTGACTTTTCTTAACCCTGCTCACGCCCCTATATCGTGTACATGCTGCCTGACTTGGACATCCTGGAGGACTGGACGGCCATTAGAAAGGTGCGTGTGAATGCGTACGAGTGTTATGTTCATGGTGGCCTTTCCCCTCTTTTATAACCACGGGTATGTGTGTATTGTATTTTTCAGGCCGTGGCCACGCTTGGTCCCCACAGAGGGAAGGCTGACTCTGACAGCCCCGTTTTCCCCTTCAGACCCGACAGAAGCAGGCCCATTCTCAACTGCTGAGACACACAAACGCGCACACAAACGCACGCCTTCCCAGCCAACAACAGTACAGGACCTCAAACGCAACACGAAGGACAACATTTCTCTCAACAATCTTCCTCTGCTGTCTCTTACTGCCAGCCGTCGCTGAGCCGCTTCCTCAAGTCGACGGCGTCACGACGCCGGGACTCACTGGATTGACTCCTTTCTTGAAGGGAAAAAAAAAAAAAACCACGAGCAGAAAATGGAAGTATTATTGATCCGTGCTGATCTGATCAGGTAATCCTGCCTCACTCTACCCTCTCAGGCTCCGCCCATGGCTCCATTCAGTGGACTTTGAACGTGAAACCTCTCATTTGTCCGCGAGTTTTGGAAGCATCGCTTCAGATTTTTGTATGCCTTCAGGGAGTAAACGGTAGTGATGCAACGTTGCAGCACCATAGAAACAATTTTATTCCCAGACATATTTCTATTGAGAAACTTATATAAATGCTTACAATGCATAATTTCGGTTAGCGTCACTTCAATTGCATTGGTCAAGGGACCTATATTATGTTCATTTTGAGGCTGTCTTTTATAGTTTCGGATATTGTGACACTACTTGAGTGTTTTTCCTCACGACTGACTGGTCATCCAGCACCTCGATTCATCTCGTCTGAAACAAATTGCTTCTGTCTCAAGGATTCATCTTTAATAAGTCTGCCGACTTCCTGTTTAACCGCCCACTAAGAAGTTATGCTCTTCAATAGGACTTGCACCTGCTTACATCTACAATCATCCTTTGCTTCAAAGTCACCTTTTTATTGCACAAAACCAGTCCACGTAGTCTCAAATCTGACTGATTGAGCGAGTCCAGAAGGTCCCATTTCAAATTTCAGCTAAAGCAGCATGTTCAAAATGTAGTAATTTCTCATTGTTGCACTGGGTGGCAGTAGTGAGTCACTAACATCCAGTCCGTCTCAGGTTTTATGGTCTACGAGTAAGAAGTTGCATCAGTCATCCTTGTGTTAACTGCATGTTGGCTCCCTTCTTTAGTGGGTAGGTTAGTTGTCAGAGGAACTCGCTACACCACCTTGTGGTAAAAAGAGGTATTACAAGAGAGGCTGGGTTATTTTGCATGCTGACTTCAGCATATTTGCCTGCTGCTCAATGACAACAAAGTGAAAATACAACATTTTGTCCATTTATGAGTGTTATTAATGAGTTGTCCAGTAACATTGTTTATAAATTCCGGGTCCACTGTGCCATTAAAATCTTTGGAACTTTTTGTTTTTCCTAAAAGAATGTTGATTGATAAATATTGGATGGTTTTGGGGAGAATCCAGGTGGATGTTTTGGCAGATGAGTGATATCTGCTGGGGACTGCTGGTGAACTCCACCACAACACAAATTGACAACCGTGATGAGAACATCACGAAAGTGAACGATTTTGATCAGTCATATTTGAAACCGCTGAGTGTTTCTGGACATCCTAAATTTGAGCCGACTCGTTCAAACGCTTTTGTATTAAATTTTTTTTTGTCCATCTAATGGAGTGCGAGTCCCATGAAAAGTGAATCGCCACGTTTTCCTTCAGCAGGTGTTCTACTATCCACTCTTGTATCTACCTCTCCTCTCAGACAGTGCGAACACTTTTGTATTTTTTTCTTCCGCATCTTAAAGGAGTCGTCTTTTTACTGCCATTTGCCATTTCGAAGAGTTTTACGTGGGTTTAACAGATTCAAGGTTCTGATGGATGTTGGAAATTGTAACAGATATTTTTTAAGCTGTTTTAAGTCGTGTCTGGTGCGTTTGTGGTTTTTTTTTGTAACAAAGTGACTGGGTTTGTATGATTAAAGTTGTTTTTTTAACAAGTTGTGGAATCCTGTGAAGTAACTCATGTGCCGTGTCGGGAGCTGAAAACTCTCTTCATACGTCTTATTTTAGAAGGAAACCTGGAGAAAATCTGCAGAATCTGAGCCGTCACTGAATTTACAGAACCGAATGAATAAAAAAAGACATACACATCTGTATCCTGACAGTAAATTCTTAAGCAGCTTCTAAACAAAATGTCACGTGATTGTGCATCCTCCAGTTTCAACTGGTAAACTTGCCATTTCAAATCAACAATGACCACTGGAATGAAGATCTCTGATAGAAATATGCCCATGGGGAGAATTTAAGAGTCTTTATTCATCTATTAATAATCACTTTTTACAAAATTCACATGGTTGTCCGGGCTGCGGCTCTGAAGGTCGTCTCCGCTCGGCTCAGTGTCGCATCGCATGGGGCACTAGGAAGAAGCCGCCTGTTTCCAGCCGAGGCTGTTTTGGGAAGTCTGTATCCTGACGACAAGTGCTGCTCTCACTCTGAATCACTAACTGTGTTGATGGTGGTGAAGTCCCCCTGAATTCTAACCGAAACGTAGAAAATTTGTGTCTGAGGAAACTTCACGTGGATTTGCCCGAGTGCACAGACTCAACGGGAGCCGATGTTTGAAAAAAAAACAAAACATTACATCTGTTACGACATGATGCTCATAACAAACCGTACTGAAGTCTAAAAGAGCTGCAGCCTGTGATCGTTTCATGATTCATGCAACACTTTGCACATGCTGCATCTCAAACTAAGAGCCGCCATAAAATCTTTGTAGCGGTTTTTGGGCGAACCCTGCCATCTCACCGAGGGGGGGGGGAGTGGCTGATGGAGACGGACCGACGGAGAAAGAAAAGGCAAGAAGAAAGGATGCGAGTGGTGAAAGCAGACACAGAAACGGGATGGGCCGATGTTCCAGTTCCGATCATGCCGCTCGTTGCATCGTTTGCAACAAGAGTCCGCCCTGTCGTCTGACGGCTGCCGAGAGCCGCCGGAACCTGGACCCCGTCCGACGGGAAGCCGGGCTCAGATGGCGTCTTCAGGCGAGGTCGGGTTGTCCAATGGTGGCGGCAGGGGCTGCCGAGGGGGCGGAAGATCCATGGGATGAGGTGGGAGCCCATCGGGGGGAGGGGGGTGTCGCATGGGAGCACCGAAGGGAGGCACATGAGGGTGAGGAGGGAAGCGAGGGGGGAGCATCATTCCTGGAGGGGGCGGCGCCCACGCTGGAGGGAGAGTGAAGGAGAGGAGTTACACCGCTGACACCTAGTGGTGGGATGGTGGAAGGGATTGCTGGAATGTCTTACTTGGCATGATGGGAGGGCCCCCCGGACCCCTCGGAGGATAGAAATCCGAAGGGGGTGGGGGTCCGTAGGGGGTTCTTCGAGGAAAGGGCCCATCCATGGGGCCCATTGGGGGCCCAGGAGGTGGGGGGCCACCCATCCGTGGATCCGATTCTGGGGGAGTCTTCCGCTCGCCAGGACCAGACTGCTGACGGACGCACAGGGTTGTTTTACACGAACACACACAACTATTAAACACGCAACACGGAAACATTTCCTACCTCTCTGTGGTCTTGCTCAGCAGCTCCGAGGCTGTTTTCTCTGTAGGATCCGTCTGCAGGGACAGAACACTCGGCAAGTGAACGACAGCGAGAAATCAAACAACCCCACATGCGTCCACACATCCACAAGAACCGGCCACTACTCACAGTCCTCAGAAATCGGACTCACCTATCAGGTCTACAGGGTGAGGGGGCCCTGGGGGGAAACCCCGAGGATGAAGTGGGCCTGGAGGAGGTAAAAGGCCCATCGCTCCTGGATGAGGAGGGGGTCTCCTGAACATGTAGCCTGTGACACACAGACAGATGTTGCACATGTGAAAACACAGATCTCACCTAAGCTGTAAGGTTCATGTTTTAATTCGTCATAAGCGCAACACTGTGGGGGACAGAAAAAAGTAAGATGATGAAGAAGGGATTAAACTCCTGAGGAAGCACAACAAGTGTCGCCTGTGAAAGTAAACAACTGCGTGTCGAATACAAACTTGAAGACAGACTTTCAACAGACACTCAAGATGAATGCAGCATCCACATGCACAGTGTTTTGACCTTTCGCCTCCTATTGTGCGTCCCGGATACAGGCAATCATTATTGAATGTTGCAAGGGTGTGTTCACACTGAGCAGGTTTGAGTGGATTAACGCAATTGTACAATTCATTCGTGGGCGAGTCGATGCGGCTGGACTTCTGTCGCATTCCCACTGGCGTCTCGAGCAGAGGAAGTCTTCTGCCGCTCGCTTGGTAAAGAGCCGACACGCGCCACTTATTTACATGTGCTGTGTGAACTGGATCAGGCCTGAACACACCCCGGTAAACCTCCACTGGAAGAGGCTTTGTTGATCTTCCTGAGCGCGATCAAGATGCACGTGCATTAAGAGAAGACACGATCGTGTCGAGTGGTTGATGATGAAGCAAATATGCAACTGGACCACATGCAGATGTTGTCACTGAGCCTTAACATTCTTTTCTTCTTACTTTTAATGTACAGTACAAATGCAAGGCGCTTGATTTTACAGCTGGAAAACGCTGACTCAAGCAACTTACCTGAGAAATCGTCATCGTTTCTGTGAGTTAAATCTCTTCTCAGCCACTGAAGTACTGACAGACAGGTTGCGACTGCGCGGGCATTTATCACAAGATTCAAATCAGCCGCGGGCTGTTCTGATGTGAATGTGCAACACACCTGGGGGTCCGAGAGGCCCAGGTGGTCCTGGCGGCGGCCCCCTCCGATCCCATGTTGGCGAGATGGAGCCGCTGTCCGAATGAGGGCCTCCACTGCGCTCCATCTCCCCCTGGCCACCCGGGGGCTCCCCTGGACCGCGGGGCACTGTGAGGGTGAACGTGACAAAAAGGAGAAGAAGAAAAAAAAAAAAAAGAGGGAAGGGAAAGCCAAAATCCAAAGACTGATTATAAAAACAGTCCCAACGACAGGTCGGAGGGCATCATTCAATGAGAGAGAAAAAGTCTTTTGATCAGATTCTTCGTTTCGTACATTCCAGTTTGCAAGACGGCATTGCGAGCACAAAGAGCATGCTGCAGCGTATTTCATGCAACAGTCATCTGCTCATTGCCAGCATGCTTCGTATTTCCGCTGTGTTAATGAACCCAGAGAAAGTAAGGAAGTCCTGTCAAATGTATAACGGTGTGGCGGCTGTGCTGCCAGTGAGACACGAGAAGAGAAAACCGAAAGCGTCTTAGATGACAAAAAAAAGGCTGAGGATAAGGAGGTGAGAGGTTTGTGTGAGGCGGGTTTGCTGTGGTCAGTTAGGTACTTATTGTTTTACCTCGAGGGGACAGCCTCGGTGGGGGTCCTTCCATTAGTGTCGGAGGAGACAGGAACGGTCGGGTTTCAGAAGCGGGTCGGCCCAGAGGAGAAGGGCCGTACGGAGACCGCTCACCTGGAGATTAAAAACGAATGGCCTTAGAGAAATATTGCAGTTACTACATCTCCATTGCCCCGACCTTCACCTCCTGGACAAAAGGAAATCCTGTTAAGATGATATAGCTCTTTGCAGTCATTAGAGCCAATCTAAACAACAACCCACATTTGCAAAGTAATAATCCTATACAACAGTTCAATAATCAAGAATGGTAGAAAGTGAGCGCCGCTGCATTCAGGCTGTTAATGCAGTTTAGATGTTTAAGTCGTTGAAGGCGTGTGTACCTCGGAAAGGCAAAGGTCGAGCCAGGCTGTCCAAGGCGTATGGATCTTGGTCCAGGGCATCCAGTTTAAACTGTGTATCCGTCAGTCTGTAAACAAACCCTGAGGTTAAAGCTTGACCAACATTTTAATACATAGATCTCTAAAGAAAGCAGCCAAAATGGTCCCTAACGTTACCACCCAGCACAATGACAGCTTCATTTCATTTCAAGTTCATTCACGAACGTGCCGCACAATTCAGGGAAAATAATTCACAACGAATGCATCCTGCCTTGTAGGAACCGTTCAGGTTCGTGCTGAGAAAGACATTTTCTTGTTAAACTTTTAGTTTGTCAGTACTAACAGAGCATCATTACATCTCTATTCCTCAACCATACATGTGCAGCGACTGATGCTTCACGTAAATATGAGCAACATATCATTTATCACAAAGTAATGGCGGTGAGATGAAGCTTGGACTCACTTCTGTCGGAGGATTGCGTTCTCTCTCCTGATGTCTGTCAGATCTCTGTCGGCTGCTCGAGCTGCCAGCTGGAGGTCACAGTCAGGAACAGGAGGCGCACACAGACAGACACAGGTACAGCTCAGCGAGTTTACCGAGTGAGAGAATATTGTCATGGCTTATCGTGGAGTTTTACTAACCCAGTTATTATGAGCCTTCTTCTCGTGCGATGAGATCTGAGTCTGGTAGGACTGTTTGGTCTTTTCCAGTTCCTCCTCCATCTCTCCAGCCCGTTGCCTGAAAAAACCAAGCACAGGTGAGACGGCGTGAACGGGTCTGTCCCGCCATCAACTTGTCCCACGCTGGTGACGAAGCGTCCACCTGTAGTTGTTGAGTTCCTCCATAGCCATCGCGATGTTTTTGTCCGCTTTGTTCAGCTTCTCCTCTTTCTGCAGACGCTCCTTCTCCTCCACCGTCAACATTCTGCAAACGACGTTCGTCAACACCGTTTCGTAGTGTCTTGCCGAAAACTAACAGCGATAATGTTTGCCTGTACCTGTGCAGCTTGAGCTCGTTCTCCTGGTACATCTCTGTCATGATGTGGAGTTTCTGTTGTAATCGCTGAACCTGAACGCATGAAAAATAAAGAATAGGTTAAAGTCAAACAACTGGAAGATCACCACACGGGGCTGGGCCACGCATCACTAGGCTATTGTTGTGTAAGATAATCAATTTTCTTTTAAGATTTTGAATATAGTACAATGAGTTATTAGACAGCTGACAGTGTTTCATGGGGATAGAAAAAAGAACATTTGATGCAAAAAAATTCATAAAATAAATAAATAAATAAATTTTTATGATCATTTAATTTTCTTTTTACAGCAATGCTGTCTATTTCCATTTTCTACTGTATTTATGAGGACAGAGCATATCAGGATTGTATTACCAGTGTTCTTATTGGTGATGCTGAATAAGGGGTAAAAACAAAATGCTTTACTTAAAGATCACAATATGACGATGATGATGGTGTATTTCTACTTCATCTCTCTGTGGTCTGAATGTTTTTAGACATAGTCCTTGTGTAAATTTTTTCCTGGCGTACAAACATTAGCAGCCTGGTTTAGGTCGACTCAGATGAGGACAGATTACAGCACCGACACCGAGAGATTAAAAGTAAAGATCTCTCTTTTTCAAACTCCAATGAAGCCAGTCAGTTTCTTTAGTTTGGTTAGCATGAAACTTGCTATTACTGGGTGTTTGCTTTTGGATGCTTGAGGGAAATTATTAAATAAAACACAGATAACACTATTGGGATTCAAATACCTTACGTATTTTTCTTCATTTTGGCTTTATATCAATTCTTTTATAAAAATCCCAACAGCTTTCTCGGGTCAGTTTTGAAATGCATCATGACCAGTCAGAATATTGACAAAACACAGTCCTTGGAATTTTTGCTTGGATTAAATTAGCAATTTGTCTCAATATTTAGTAAACAGTCTATGCTAATATTTCAAGTACACTAATAGAAGATTGATTCAACTTGTATGTAGCAATGTGATAGCAACATATTTTAATATCACTACAGTGATTTCATCCAATCTTACAATAATATAATACACAGTTGAAATTGGCTACCTGTTCTGAGTAGTGCTCAGTGTCAGACTGCAGCGAGAGTTTCTCATTCTCCAGCTCCTTCATGGCCACTTGAGGGGAAAAAAACCAAAACAAAAGCACATCACAGCGATAATTTTCACACAATCAAAAATTAATCTGGCTGTTCTGAGTCCATGAAGTTCATTCAAACAGAAGGCTCACCCTGAAGGTCTTCTTTAGCTTTGACTTCGTCGTTCAGTTTGGCAAACACTCGGTCTTTATCTTCGTCTACTGACTTGAGGTCTGCGTTGAGCTGCAAGCGGATAAAGAAAACGTTCGTTTTGTACCACACAAGCCCCCAGACTCCCCGCGCTCGCTGTCCACGTTCGTGATGTACCTTAGCAGCATAAATGAGCTTCTGGACTTTCTGCCGATGGCGCTGCGTGTCCGTTCCGTCTCCACTTTCATTCACGTCTCCCTTTCCTGCGGTGCCATTGGCCGGTTCCGTCTCTTCTCCCTCAAGGTCTGAATCCCAGGCTTTTATACTCAGCAGCCGATCCGTCAGAGACTGGAAGGACCCAAGATGCACAGGTACATTTAAACATTGTGATTTCTACCATCAGTTTGCAGTTTGTTTGTACTAAACTCAGAAATGTACAGCGTACAACTTATCTAAAAGTGTTTAACATGATTGTGTTTGTTTCAATGGAATTTATTTATATGATCAAATTCAAATTTTTGTTTCTTAATCAACTTTAAAATGACTGCTGTTGCTGTTGCTGTTGCTGTTGCTGGCCTGATAGAGATTCATCTCGTTGCATCAGTGAGTCCCAAGGAACTTATGAGCAGTGTTGGAGAGCGTCACTTTCACAGAATTAGAATTGATCAGAGTTAATATACCTTAATGCGTTCATCCTTGTTCGCCACATCCTGCAGCATCCCGTTGTGGGCGACCTCGCACCTCCGCATCTCTGCCTCCAACTCACTCACTCGTTCGGCCCATCCCTCCACCTGCTGCTTCAACTGCAAGGAAAATGAGCAAAGACGCATACAGGAATGACAACAGCTAAGAGTTGGTGCCGCGTTCAGATTCACCGAATGGAGCAGTATGTTTAAGGAATGTTTCAAAACTGTATAGTTTTAGAAGAGAACAGCATAGCTGTGTGCGTGTATGTGGCCGGCCTCATACCTGAGCGTTGCTCTCCTGGAGCAGAGAGTTCTCCTCTCCAGCCGTGTCCAGGTTCCTCTCAAGTCGGTCACTATTCATGTTGTAAACTTTCACAGTGGTTTGTGCCTGGAACAAAGACAGGCGGCAGTGATTTCCTATGAGAGCCGGCGCGACGTAATGAAAAGCGAATGTAAAAAAAAAAAAAAAAAGACGGTGGCGTGTACCTGTTCATCCTGCGACTGCAGGTCTTTGATTTCCCCCTCAAGCGTTTCCATGCTCTCTTCAAGTGCCGCGATCTGCAGCGGGAGACAAAACACTCGCCGTCGGCACTGCATCACGATGGCTCCTCTATGAACGGAGCTAATTATACTCCCTCTCAACTTTTAATAGCACCTTGTGTATTCCTACCTGATTTTCTTGCGCTGTCCTGTGTTCCCTCTGTTGGTCCAGTTGATCCTTCAGCTGTTGTAGATCACTGTCCAGCTCTCGTTTAGCATGTGCTAAATGTTCGGCTGTGGCCTGAAGTTCACAAGGTGTCGTCAGGAAAAAAAAAAAAAAGAAAAAATAATCAATAACAGAAAAATCAAAAAAATTATAGAAATAAGGACAAACTTTGTGTGCTGAACTTTGCTATTCAAATATCAGAAATGTTTAAGTTACATCTTTAAAATGTTTGAAATCAAGCACAATATTGCAAATAAGACAGTAGTTGCTCTTTTGTTACTTTTGCATTCTCTTTTAGTAGGACCTGTCTCAGCAATGTGTGACATTTTGTTTGAGTCTGGAATTGTTACAATACAATAGCTGAGCTATCAACACTGTGTGGGTTATTGTGGTGAGCGATTTATCTCCTCAACAGCTGAGATGACCTACCGACATGGAAGAAGCAGTAGAAAATCTCTTGTGCAGGAAAGTAGTTAATATTTTATGCTGCTAATACATCACAGTGACTTTGGTAGCAGGCTGATGGACTGATGACTGTGGAACACTTTTCATGTTGTTGTCAGCAGGACTGTTTACATGTATGATGATAGTAGTCACAACCCTAATGTTACTTAAGGATGTGTATCTGCTTCATGTTCATTTTAGTAATAAGCTACGTACTCATTACTATTCCTGCGGTTGGACTTAAAAAAAAAAAACTGCTCCTAAAGTAGCCTATATTTTGCGCTTTAACCACTGTATGGTGTTTCTAAATAAAACAAATAAAAAATAATTCCATTAGCTTTCTTCACTTGACTTGTCAAATAAAGCTACAGTTACACAATCAACACACAATATTGTAAATATGGAGGTACAAGTGAAGCCCCTGGAGAAGCTTAGAAAAGCTTTTAGATTTTGGAAAAAAACATTTTGATCCTTACCTCTAATTGTTCCGTCTTTTGACTCTGGGCCAAGACGCCGCTATCCTTCAGGGAGTTCTCTAAATCATCATACTGCCAATCAACAAGAAAGAAATGTCACAGATACAGCATGACAAATGTCGCTTTTGTTGGGATTGTGTCAACAATTGACCGTTTCCATTTTCGGGCACAAGCCATCGATGTACATTACACCAATCCAACAATCATCCCTGTCCCCAACCGGTAAACAGAAACCAACCTCTTGTTGATGCTGGCTGAGAGTCTCCAGGACTTTACACTTCTCATCCAGTAGCTGTGTAACCTGTTGAGCCATCCACCGCTCTCTACCTGAAAATGAGGAAATTAAGTGATTTCTTAAAAACATTGTTTACTGACCGGTATAAAGTAGCCAGTATTAACTACAACGATGACGCTTGCATAAATGTGAATGAGCAACAACTTACTGCGATACATTCTGCTCTTGACCTGTGAGGAAATAACAAAACAACCATGAGAGCATGATCGCAGAAGACAGCGACAGGTTGATGGACTTGTTCAAACATAGTATTTCTCCTCACCGAGCAATAGCATCTACAGGTGAATACCAATATTGTCACAAGCCCAACCACGGTGGTGAAGATGACCGGTTCCCATGGCACCCCGTACAAGTCCGGGCCCGGTCTTATGTCATCCGGCAGAGCAGAGACCACCTGAACAAAAATTAGATCGGCGAGTTAACCCCACCCCCATTTCATCCAGTGCTCAGATTCGAGAGGATACATCAGGTTCAGCTTCTTAAATTATCCAAACACTATGGACCATGAATAAACTTTGGCAAAACTACAACAACAGAACAGGATGCAAAGATTGGGCATTCTCATAAACCCATATTTTTTTCACCATGGAAAATAATCCGATGTTGGAAACTTGACATTTTACCCTGTGGTAGAAATTCTTCACTCATAATTTATGACAGCAGGGACACATTTTCCAAAAAGTTGAGACAGATTTGACAAAACGCGTCTTTTCAGAGAATCTGGATAGATCTCCGGGCACCAGCTAAAGTATGTTTTCACATTATAAAAGCGGCTGAGTGCTGAACTAACAGTATTATGGACAGTCCACACATCGTACACGAACAGAAAACACACATGGTACTTCATAAAAGAAATCAAAAAAGTGTTTGTGTATCTATTCTTTATAGTCAATAAAAAGAGGGGTTTATGAGAGTTGTAAATTATAACATAAACATAGCATTGTTTTCCTATTTACAATTCATATATCCACCAAACCTTTTTGACAGTGGGGTTGTCAACCTTCGACCTTCCACTTCTCTAACCACTACCCTAATTCAATAGAAACTAAACAGTCCCTAACAATGACATATAATGAATCAAACAGCTTGAACACCAAGCAGCTGGTTTCAAGTAACTTGTCATCACCTTCCAGACATATTTCATGAGAAACTGTGATTGATTTCTCTTTTTTTTAATGATCTTGCAATGATTTACATTTGGTTGCTCATAGTCTAAAAGGCTTCACGACACAGTTCATATAATAGTGAAGCAGCTAATTGCAACCCACCCAGGAATATACCTACTGCTGCAATTACTTCTCTAAATGCAGGAAACATACAGAGAAGTGGAAATGCATCTTACTGGACATCAACGTTAGTATCAATTAGCAAGCTAACTATAACCAGCTAACAGTAAGGGCAATGACAGAGTTGTTTAAAAATACCACATACAGTGTCATCATAATTCTGACAGCTGGCCCGGCGGCAAACACACACGCAGCCACAAAAGAGAGAGACACACTTTATAATAAAAACGTTGCGAGAGTAAATAATAAATCGAGGTGCTCTCGGTTATGTGAGAGCCTGTTGTGTCATTTGGGGGAAATGCTAGCAAAACCTGCCACATATAACGTACATCCTTCACTTTCTCCACGGCGATACTGTAGTATGCCTCCGCCGTCGCCTGAAAGTCCGCCGCTTTGCCCGCCATCTGATCGCTCCCCGCATGTTCCGCCATGTCCAGACTATTTCATTTGTGTAGATATTTTTTTGTTGTTGTTATTCTTTTACTTGTAAAGAGAAGACGCCGGAGCCTTGTCAGTCGGGTTAGCGGCGATTTCACATCCTATTCACAACAGTGACGCTGCAGATGATACCACTTTGTGGGGGAGAAGTAGAAAGGTTTAAATCTACCTGCAATGGTTTTCTTTTAACTCAATTGATTATACTACCTCGTCTAACATTATACATAATTATATATGGCATATATATATATGTTTACGTAAAGAGATATACAATGAACAGATATGCAATATTTTGAGGCCGTCAAATAAACTGGGTCACCCCACTGTTGGTGTGAATGGTTTAGTCGCAACGTCACCAATTGTAGAACGCCACACTGGCATATCGGAGCGACTTTAGTGCGACACCGAGAGAAACAGGTGTCAACAAAGTGAAGGTATTTGACCTCGCAGGTGACCTCCAACCATCTAACTCATTTCAATGAATCTAATTCAGCCTAAACAATCCCAAAATTCCTCTTTCCCTGCACGTATTCCATGCTTGAGTAAAAAAACACAGGTGAGGGGCGACTGGGTTTAGGAAGAGTACATAACAACTACTATTACATTGATTTGATCATCGACATTTGCAGGTGAAGGTTGTCTTCTTTGAAATTATTCAAATAAACGTTCAAAGCACCCTTTTCCCAATAACTACTCAACATTCTAGTTACTTTAAACCACATTCACTGCATTGTTGATCCGATGTATTCCGTTCTATTTACCTATGTGAAAACAATGAGGCATAAATAACAACCATGGTGAAAATAAAACCAACATTTAAAAAAAATGAGAAAGAAAGTGCGTCAGAGGTGGGACTTTGGTTAAAGAATGAAGTTATTAGCTAGAAACATGCATATCAAAAGGTTTGAATAGTAATTGAAATGATTGTGCATACTCCTCAGGTATTTGTAATTACCTTTGCCAATGAAAATTGGGCGAGAAGTTTAAGTTTTCATCTGCTTGTATTTCTTTATTGGCTTGTATGTATTTATTTTACCAACTTGTTGCAGAAACTACTCACTCGAATTGCATGAAATTTTCAGCGATGATTAGAAATCATCCAAGGATTTGGGGAAATTAATGTCTTACTATTTTCAAATAAATCCCCCAAAAAGTGTGAAAAATGATCCCATACAAACTGAATGAGAGAGGCACCTCATAGAGGAGATCAGAGGATATCGCCATCTGTTGCCATGGAGAGGCTCCCTGCTCAGTGTTTCACAAAGTGATATAGTTACCTGATCTACATAGTTAGCATCGATTCAAGCTAATGGCTATCATGCGAGTAGCAATGCAAACATGGTTCCGCAAACAAATGTAACATTGATGAAGGTATGCGCTCTACCGAGTGCCTGTTCTAGTGTTAAAAGTAGTGGAGTAGATTGTATTAAGGCTAACCAAAATTACAACATTGGAGAAAATAGTAAAACAACAAAGTAAGTTCCCTCAAATACTTCTTGAGTCCAGTCATGTGAGTACTTATAATGCCTTCCTCCCATTTTTGCTGTTCACCCAGTAGTGTACTCACCAAATTGGCATTATCTGCGTCCATCTGTCTTACACGAGAGACTCGCTTCACATCTCAAAATACATAAACCAGTTTCAACTTTCACAGCTGTTTTGAATGCAGTTGGCTGAAAGTACACTCCACATCCTGGAGTGTACTCTCAAGTCAGTCAGGCTGACAGATGAAACGCAGGCTAAACTGGAATGTCAGGGGGAACATGTTGCAAGCAAAATGTCTTAAAGAACCACGCACCACCAAGGCAGAGCACTGAAGAAGGCATTCATGGACAGTGCTATTAGCAATGGGGCCGAAAAATGGAAACATTTGACAGTGGAGAAAAATAACAAGAGGCTACAATGCCCCACCTAACTGAGTATCCATCGATTAATACAGACTAAAGCTGGATTTTAGTAATGGTGTGTTTACAGGTCTCGGTAAAAAAAAAAAACTGTTAAGTAGCGGCAGGACATCCAGAATGCTGCAGCCGGCATAAACAAGTGGAGCACATTCCACTTGTGCTTAAATCTCTGCAGTGGCCACCTGTTGTGTTCTGACTTCTTGCCTGTAAAGTTTTGAATGGTCCTGGGCCCGAATAAATGTCAGATGTCTTCATAGAATATGAAACAGGAAGAGGTTTACTAAGTGGTCCCAGAGTCAGAAGTAAACAAGATGAAGCAGCTTTTAGTTCCTATGCTCCTCAACTGTGGAACAAACTTGACACAATCACTTTTCTTTTTTTTTTTTTAAATCAGACCTTAAAACACTAATATTTTCTCTGGCTTTCCATTAAACCACAGATCTGAGGTTGTTTTTTTAAACCTTTATCTTAGTAAAGGTTTTACTTTATCCATTCTCCTTTTCATGCCTTTCTTAATCTTACGTGCTTAACATTAAGATTCTTATTTACGTTTTTGTTATTGTATTTCCTATATTTCCTTGTAAAGCCCTGTTAACTAAAGCTATATACTAACATGTTACCTGGTCATATTTTTCTTTCTATTAAAAAGTAAGTGAAGCAGCAATGTAACGTGTGTGCATGTGTTTGTGTGTTTCACGATCAATTTTTCCACTGTAGCGCACAAACTCAATAGTTGATGTAATTTCAAAATGCTTTAAATACTAGGAAATACACAATTGCAAGATATCACATATCAAGCAAATGACAAACACATTTAGTTTATAAGGACTGAAATCTGTCGGTGAATTTTACCTGCGTAAAACTCTCCATTAATGCACGACTGGATGTGACGGAGTCTTCAGCCATCTGACGAACGAAGTCCAGAAATTGACTCATCCCCCCTGGTGTTAAAGTCAAGCACAAAACAGTGATCAATATCTTTTGTTATATTTCCCATCTGGTAAAGTGACAATGACGTAAATCTATAATTTGGAGCTTGTATTTTTAATGTACAAGCTGTTCCGCCAAGCTGGTGGGGGGTCGTATGTGGCAGGAGTGAAGATGCAGCCTGTTTTGTCCTCCACAGACTCCCTCTCTTGGCCACAATCTCCATCTGTGAACGCAAACTCACCTTTGTGCATGTCGTCGTCCACGTTTCCTGAAGGATCGTGAATCTTTCTCAACTCTTCCCCGGTGAAGCAGGATGCGTCGGCACAGCTGACCTCAGCTGTTTGACAGAGCAGCACATGCATTCAATGCTATGAATGATATTCAAAAGAAACACACTGGAATTGAAAGAATGAGCTAAATCAAAATGAAAGTCGAAGCAGTGGGGACCAAACAAGACAAAACAAAAGAATACCTTGATGAATACTGACATCTGATTGGAAAGACTTCCTCACATTTTCCAGCATCACTTCCAGCTTCTGAAGTGCGACGAGTGTTCTGGTCCTTTCTTTGTCCTCCTGTGAGGCTTCTGCAATCCTCATGGTGGGAGTGACCAACTTTTCCCTGTGATGCTCAAGAAGTCTTTCTATATCGGATACAATAGACGGATCACCATCAGGGTCTTCAGCCTCGGAACTGGACAAGGTGTAATCTAAAAACTGAAGCTTGTGTTGCCCAAACAGAGCCAGCAAAATAGTCATCTCTTCAGCATCCACACGGGCGAGGAGGTTTTTGTAATGTTTGGAAAGAGCTTTGGTTTGTTGTGGTGCTTCTGGATTTGGAGACGGAGTGTGGAGATCGGTGCTGGACGGCGGCAGCTCTGTAGATGAATCCGGGGATTCATCTTGACTCTGACTTGCTTCGCCAGCAGAATCCAGATCTTCTGTATCAGTCAAAGACGGCTGCAGCTCTAATGGGTCGATTATATTGAGATTTGGAGGCTGGGCCTGCTCAGTGGAATCTACGGTTTCGGTGGTGGGGGTTTGACTGAAAAAGCCAAAGGCATTTTTAAAAAGGCCAAAAGCGCCAACAGTTTCACTGTCTGCTGCACCACTGCTGTGATCTTCCGCAGTAAGTGACGACCCAAGTGAGGCAGATTGTTCTAGGTCACTAGTCGAAGCTGAAATCTCCAGTTTTTCTTTGCTCCAGGAGTCACTGTGCTCATTTCTGTTCAAGTCCTTGTGTTCCTCTTCAATATTCTGTTCTTTTACAGTCTTGTCCTCCTCTTTGTTTTCCTTCTCATTTATCTCCGCAAGCACTGTTTCTTCCTTTACACTGTCTCTTTCATGCAGTTTCTTGCTTTCGTTTAATCCCTCCACCTCTTGTTGTCTTTCTTCTTTCATCTCTTCCACCTCTATTAAATCCTCATTTTGCTTATTTTCCTCATCACCCTTCACCTCCTCTAGCTTTTCATTCTTTATCACCTCCACCATCATTAAATCCTCCTCATCCACCAACTCCTCCACCTTGTCTTGCTTTTGCACTTCATTTATTTCCCCAACCTCCCTTAGATCCTGGGGTTCGCCGCTCCTCTCCTCATCCTCTGACTGTTCCACCTCCTCCTGGTTCACTTCTTCCCTTATCACTGCTTTTCCCTCCATCACGTCAAGTCCTCGAGTGTGTTCTGTCTCACTGCCGGTCTCTCCATCAGAGTGGATGAATTCGTTCTCGCTTGTCCTGTTTGTGTGGCTGCTTTGCCTTTCTGTCATTTCTTCACCGACTGAAATCCCTCCATCCTCAGTGCTGCCTTCCTCCACCACAAACTCCTCTGCTCTACCTTCAGTATGAAGCTCCGCTGAACATTTGAGGTTGTCACCCTCCACATGCTGCCCTTCATGCTGCTCCAACTCAGCCACTTCCTCTCGTGTTTTATCCTCATCTTCCCATGTTTCCTCTGACTGTGGGCTTTCAGTCTTTGTGGATGATTCAGCAAATGATGACATGAAACTCTCATCTTGAATATGTTCCTCATTGCCGTCTGGCGCTGGTGTGCCGCTGTCACTCGGATTATTTTGTACCTCAAACTGAGATGACTGCACCTGTTTTTCACCAGTTTCCTCTTTTGCAAGTTCCTTTTGCTCATCCACCTCCTTTAGCTCTTCCTCATCTGCCTTCTCTTGTTCTTTTACCGGCTCCGTCTCACCCACTGTCTTTTCTCCCTTTGACTCTGTGAGCTCCACATTTTCTTTCTCCCGAGTTAGCTCTGCTACATCTTTATCTTCTTCATTTGGATTGAACGTGATAATCTGCTCTTTTATATTCTTGTCCTCCCCTTTGTTTTCCTTCTCCTTTATCTCCTCAAGCACCGTTTCTTTGTTCACATCATCCATTCCATGCTGTTTCTCGCTTTCGTCTAATCCCTCCGCCTCTTGTCTTTCTTCGCTTATCTCTTCCACCTCTTTTAAATCTGGCAGTTGATCATTTTCCTCCCCATCCTCTAACACCTTCACTTCCTCCAGCTTTTCATTCTTTATCTCCTCCACCATCATTAAATCGTCCAGTTTGATATTTCCGTCCTCATTCACCAACTCCTCCCCCTTGTCTTGCTTTTCCACTTCCTTTATTTCTTCAGCCTCCCTTGAATCATCGGGGTTGTCACTCCTCTCCTCCTCTAACTGTTCCTCCTCCTCCTCTTGGTTCATCTCCTCTTTTGTCTCCTCCGCCTTTATTAAATCCGCTAGTTTTCCATTTCCTCCCTCCTTCATTAATTCCTGCTTCCCTCCATCACTTGTATCATTCCCTCCTTCAACATCCGACTTTGCGTTTGGTGTGCTTCCATCAACAGAGATCTGTCCCTTCTCCTCCTCCGAGGAATTTTCCATCAAACTTTCAGTGTCGCCACTCGTGAAATTCAACAATGTGAATTCTTGTGAGCTACCCTCAGTAGATGGTGTTTCTTCCTTCTGCGCTAAGCCACTGTAACTTGTATCTGTTTCTACATTAGTGTCTATCACAGCTTCTGTTGTTGTATCATCCTCATTCATTGCTTCTCCGTGAGAAGTAAAACTGGAATTGCCAGCTTGGACTGGATCACTGCTCTTGTCAGATGAGAAGAAAGAAGAAAGCTGACTCTGTTCGCTGCTGATTTGACTTTCATCTGATACTTCCTCAGTCTGAGTTGACAGAATCTCTTTGTGAGATAACGCCGCTTCTTCATTACTCCCAGCCCCCTCGTGGTCATCATCATCTGAACCAGTTTCAACAGATACTGGACTCTTTTCATTTTCTGATTTGCTCTCGCCTGTAGATGACCTGAAGGTGTGGTCGGGGCTTGAATAAATGTCAGCGTGGGTTGTACTGTCTTGATTACTGCCAATAGGAATTTGAATTTCTTCCTGTTTTTGTTCCATAGTTTCATCATTCGGCTCATGACCTTCATCCTTTGTTTCTACAGATGTCATCTCATTGGTTTTGTTTTGTTCCTTCTCGAATGATTCACCTTCTTTGATTTCCTCATCCCCATTTTGGACATTGGAATGGACATTTTGGTCTTTTGGAGGCTCCTCCAAATTGCTCCTGTCAATTCTCACATCGTCTGTCAATGCAGGCTGTGACTGACTGGTAACCACATTCTCTAATCCTGCTGCGTCTTCGTCATTTCTCTTCTCCTTTAAGCCTTTCTCTGTGTGGTCATTTTCATCTCCATTGTTGTCTTTCTTGTAACCTAATATTCCTCCAATCTCCAACCAGGAACTCGATGGTGGTTCTTTCTCATCTTTATCAGTCTCTTTGGTACTTGTATCGTCACTTGATTCCTTATTGCTTAAGTCAAACCCCAATGTGCTTGTCAATCCATTTCTCAACCAACCTAACGTCCCAGTATCTTTCTCATCCTCTGCAAGCAATTGGCTTCCTTCTAGGTCCAAAGAAATCCTCCTGCTCCTGAATTTCTCTACTGGTTCCATTTTTTCTTCATCAGCAGAATCAGATTTGTCTTCATCAGCAGAATCAGTTTTTTCCTCCCTGTTAAAACCGAGCCACCCACCGATGGATGACGTGACTGAATCTGCAGTTTCTTCTCCAGTCTCCACACTTTCTTTTGCATTTCCAGGTTTTCCTTCTTGGCCAAGCGTCAACCATGACGTCACAGAGGAGGCAAGTGAATCTTCGACCTGCTTGTCTTCGTTCTCTTGTCCTTTCTGCTCTTCAGCCGAATGATCTGGGAGCTCCTCTTTATTCAGACCTAACCATCCTGTCACTGATGAGCTGAGCCAGGCAGAAGAAGGAGACCCACCTTGTTCTTCCAGGGCAGCCGTATTCTGTGTGTCTTTGGCGGGATCAGCGTTGTTTTTCTCTTCATATTCTCCTGCTTCCTGTGCTGAAACTGTGGATTCCGTGGGATCTGGCCCAGAAGATTCCAAAGAACTTTCAGTGTGAGTGGTGGTTTGAGTGACTTCTGACTTGTGGATTTGAATTTCTTTGTCACTTTCATCGTTGGCAGAATCATCATCATCATCATCACTGTCCAGATGAGTAGAGTCAGTAGGATAGCCAAACTCATCCATGCAGAAGAAATCTGATTTCTAAAGCAAAGATGAGGAAAGAGTTTTTAATTTAAAGAATAATTCCTGTATAATTACTGTTGTGTTTAAAGTTCTCTACTGAAGTTACCCGCGTTTCCACTACTTTCTCCATTGCTGCATAAACCTGCTCTTCCTGCACCGCATCCTTTGGGAAATAACCAAACTGTTTGTCGATCTGAAAGGAAGAAGTAACAGATTAGCAATTCAAATCCAAAACTTTGATGCTTTCTTTTTACAGTGTAGTTCCATCCAAAGTATAATCAAGTAAAATATGATTTTACTTTTGGTTTATGGTGTTTAAAAAGCACCATGACTTCTGTATTCATCCAAGTGTGTTTGGCTGTGTGTGCTAGAAGTGCTACAGATATCTAAATCACCACAGACAATCAGTGTTAGAACCCAAAGCATCAGCAGAAAAATAATCTGTTTGAGTAGTAGATTTCTTTCCTACATTTTACAGGTTGTCCAGGGAATATGATACGTACACTGCCTGCCCACAGGTCCTCCCTCTTTCCGGTCAGTTTGTGGTAAACAAAGATGGTATCTCCCCTTCTGAAGCTCAAGAAGCGGCAGTCCCGACCTTGGTGGTCCCTGGTTGCCTGTGCTGAGCTAATCATACCTACACACACACACACACACACACACACACACACACACACACACACACACACACACACACACACACACACACACGGCAATCGAAAGATGTGCTTTACAATAGATAGAATAAAAATTAACCAGTTACAAAAAAATGGAATTATATTTTCAGATATTTATGGCCATTTACACGTGAAAATATGGAAATGTCCTTATGAAGAAGATACTGAGTTTGTGATTCTGATTCTCTTCGTGGTGATTGTTTCAAAGAGCAAGAGTATAAACAGAAATTACTGTGATTCTAATGTAATTTGTGATCATATCTGGAGATTCTGGACTTACTTTCACATGCAGAATCACCACAAATCTTGTAGTCTGACAGCAAACCCAGATTTACATGAGGTAAAATCACCAACGCTGTGCCCAGAACGCACAGGACTCTATGAACACAAAGGACAGCCATCCCTTGTCTTTGGATCGGGAGTGCATCAAGAGAAAATGTCCATAACGGGTGGAAAACACTCCAGCTCTTTTCACTAAGTGGACATTGGCTCAACGTTGTTGCTGTTGGAAAGCCTCAATGGTAAATGAGGGAGCTGAGATAAGATACAAGGCTACCATCCTGATAATTATTAACAGTTTGGGTTGATCAGGTCACTGGTCAAAGGTTATTGGGTTGAGACATTTTATTTATTTTGTAGCTGATCTTGGATTACAAAGTTTCACCATTTTACTAAATAAAACAACTAGACCAGTAATTTCGCTAAAAGACGGATTTTCTTGGACTTTCTCTTTTCACGAAACATAAAATTGCGAATGGCGTCTGCTGCCACGGCAACAAACCTCGCGCGCGTTGATGACATCATCACTCCGCGTCCCGAAAGCATGATGGCTGCGTAGTCAACGAGTGCACTTGGTAAAACTTGATGTTTAAGCTTCATTCCACTTCTGCCGGACAGCTAGGAGAAAAATGAAGTCGGAGGCGGAGGACTTGATGCCCAGGCTGCTGCCCCTGGAGTGTGTCGGCAGCACCGGGGAGCTGGACCTGAGTGTGACGCCTCGAAACCCGCAGGAATACCTCCGACAGGTCCAGTACGTTCAGCATGAGTTCGGTGCTTTCTGCAGCCACCAAGGCAGTAAATGACGAAATTCGACTGTTTTAGCAGTAGCTGAATAAGTTGCACCAATAATCACTTTAACTAACTGTGTTGTACCAAGAAGTAATGTGCGGATCTATACAGGGGTGTACAAGATGGGTGGAAATTGAAGTACCTAGAGAAAACCCTGTCATGCATGCATGGGGAGATTGCGCAAACTCCACACAGAAAGGCCCACCCTGGAATTGAAACCACAGCCATCTGCTAAACTTTGCAAGGTTGTCATGATCACAATATCGACATGCATAATATGATATCGCAAAAGATAAACTGAACGGTGATAAAACATGTTTCCACGCAGGACATTCATAATTTGAAACTTTTAATATGGAAGAAACCTATGTATTCTAAGAAAGAGATGTGCTGTAGTTGCTTTGGATTAAGATTGGCATTTAAACAGGGTTTTTTTCTAACCACTTGGATTATCCAACTAGGTGCATGTTAAATTCTACTTCTGTTTCAAATCCACTTGCACGAACTGTGAAATTGATGACGTTTTGTTTTTCGTTCAGGTTGGAGGCGTCCCTGTGTCCAGAGGTGGTGGTTGCTCAGATTGACCCAAAGAAGCTTAAGAAGAAGCAGACAGTGAATGCGTTGGTTAGTACATATAATCAATGTGGACTATATTTGTAAAAGAAACAAATTAAATCTAATGCACAAACACAATATGGATCACACCCTAATGTTCCATAGAACTTACACTTTACTGGCCACACTATAAGGTACAGCCCTTTTATATGTTTATTTCGGTTTGCATTGTGATGGTATTCCAAATGAACTAATTGTGTGTCTTTCTTGTGTCTGACTCTTGACGAGACAGTTAGAAAAGTGAGAAATGAGTTTCCTGTGTTTCAGGTGGCAGGGTGCCCCGCGGCTCCACTGGGTTTCTCTCCGAGCCTAAACTGGCAGCAGCTGCAAGTCAGTAAATTCTCTGAAGTCAGACAGGTAAAATAAATGTATATTACATGCTCTCCGCCCACGCTTCCTTCACTAAAACCCAACTGACGTGTTGTAAAATGCTGCTTCGATGGATTATCAATGGATTTAATAAATGTTGGAAATAAAGCAGATATTATACAGTGAGCATCCTGTGCTCTCCTTTTTCAGAGTATCACAAAGAACAGGAGACACTGGAGCTGCCAGAATCTGGATGACAATGTGCAGATGGTAAGAAGCAGTTGTAAACATCACTCAGAGGTGCTTCTTTGATGACTTTGGCCCCTCGTGGTTGAAACTTTGTGCTGAAGTCTAAGTGCATTTATTTTCACAACTGCTGCTTGCCTAAATGCTATTAGGATGTCCTACATCTCACTGGTGGAGTCAGTGTCAGTCATGTGCAGCTCACCAGGGGCAGAGAAAGGAAGTGTAAAAAGAAGAAGCAGAGTACGAAGCTCCATATAGTGTAAAGAGCAGTCAGGAAGCAGCGGGGCATTACGGTGGTTAATAGGTTGTTGTATGCACGTGTTTCACAGCCAAAGCTCACAGATGAGGAGGGTTGGAAGAGGTTTTGTTTAGGAGAGCAGGTCTACCTGGGCTCTTCGTCCTGCCACACAGACACCGACGCTGAGCCAGCACTCGACTACAACAAGGTTGTACTGATGTCATCCGTCTACTATGGGCACACAAGAATAGATCCAATGCCTCAAGTCATACTGATGCGTTTATTTATTGCAGCTGGGCTTCCCTCCCTTCCTCAGCATCGTCAGCAGACTGAACCAGGTAACTTGCCTGGCTTGTAAGGCAGTGCAATAGCGTGCTCCGTGTGTCTTTATTGTTTCCCACCTGTGTGTGTGTCCTCAGTCCACGGTGCTCATGGTGCTGGACATCCTCATCAGCTGGTTTGAAGAGCGGGAGTTCGCTTCACAGCTGGTGAGTGCGTCGCAATTGATTTAAGAACAGGAAGTTAAGACTGCCGTGAGCAAGATGCTGCCATCACCTTGTTGAATGTGGTTCCTTTGCAGGGTCGCTGGCTCTACGCTCTGCTGGCCTGCCTGGAGAAGCCTCTGCTGCCTGAAGCCCACTCCTCCATCCGACAGCTGGCCAGGAGATGTGCCCATGTCCGCAGCACGCTGGTAGTTACTCGGCGCAGCGCCACCAGTCTGCTCACACATCAATTTTTTCCTGTGATTTCGCTCAAAACAATTTTACCATCTTTTTCTTAACATCCAACTGAACTGTTGCCGACAGGCTTGGTCGTACCAAAAACATTAAATGAGATATTATGGCTGGTAATGTTTATGCTCTTGAATACACAAATATTTGCCATAACGACTTCTTGTGTTCACAGGAAAGTGAAGAGGACGAGAGACTTCCCGCTCTGAACCTACTCATCTGCCTGGTTGCGAGGTGACTTGATATTTACTCGGGTTGATCCATGTTGAAAGGAGCCAGTCGAGGGCGTCGATGTTTCCCCACCTGGCATGAGAATCATTGATTTCCCATTCCAGTTGTCATCAGGCTATGGCTGATCAGTTTAGATTTACACCAACCTCAGTTGTGCTCGCTTCCTCCTGCAGATACTTCGAGCAGAACGATCTAGCAGACCAGCCAGAGGGAAGCTGAGCTCTCAGCAGCATCCGGGATCACGGCGTCTTCGATCTGGCCGTTCAAAATGGACTGGAAAGGAACTTTTCACAATAACAACGCGCACATCCGTACATGTTGGGATGGCGGCATTATTGCATCTGCCATCTCTGTGTGGTTCATGTTTTTGTGTGAAGTCAAAGGTGTTTTTGTAGTAAAAAGTTATTTGTACAATGCCGTTATTCACTTCCTCACAGAAATCCAATAGTTAGAAGTTTTCCAGCAGCGAGTTTTTGAAAATAAAGCCTAAAAAAAGTTAACTTTGTCATTCAGGGGTCTGGAACCTGCAACTCTGGAGTCATGTGTGGCTCTTTGGCCCTTTTGTAGTGGTTCCCTGAAGCTTTAAATAAAATTTTTTTGTATTTGGACACCAGTTTTTTTCCCCCCTTCTTCCAAAAGGGACTAATTTTCTTGCTGAGCCAACTCTAAAAGACAAAGTAAAATAGCGACATGAACAAATGGGCAGAAACAGCTTAAAATTAAACATTACAAGAATTTCCAAAAGTAAATCTAAAATGGGAAAAGGCTAAACTGCTTATAGTCAACTGGCAAATGCTGAAAAAGAGTAATTAGTACAAAATGACTGTTTAGCATCCATTGAAACTTCATAAATGTAGCATAAGCTACAGCTTTTATACATACATGGAGTTATATTGATTCGAAAGTTAAGTGTGTTCTGTGGCTCCACTTCCAATTTGGTGGCAAGTTGTGAAATTGGCTCTTGGTTTACAAACTGCTCTCGCCAAACCAAAAACCGACCTTTATCTGGCATTTCTATGCGCAAACAGGATTTCAGATCCCCCCCCAGAGCTGATGGGTCTGCTGCAGCCAAGCGAAGATGGAACAACTTTCCAACTGTTCTGGAAACTTCATGCATTTTCAAACTTTAGAGGGGAGAAAAAGTACTCACACACATCATTAATCCACTAATAACTCTCCCTTTATTTGAAGCAGATTATCAGTTGGTGCAAAAAAGAAAAGACTTAGTTTGAAATCACACTTGACATTGAATAAACAGTAAAATTCAGCGCAGACGAACATCGTCACGACAACTCAAAAACACGACGGCTGCACTGAGGTGAACGACGCCTGCGGCTGGAACCTTCCCTTGTGGTTTCAACAAGGAATCAGGAATTTTTTATTTTTATTTTACAATGACAGACCCTTTTCAGATCACAAGCTGATGATCCGTGTGTCGGATTTAAAATTACATCTTTCCTGTCTAACCATTTAAAACTAAAGAGCCTGATTACCTAGTCAGAGGAAAACGGCCAGTCCGCCTCTGCTGGTGGTGAAACTGGCTGTTTTCAACCAAAGACTAAAAAAAAAAAGAAAAAAAAGAAAAGCTGCAGCCGTTTGGAGGAGAACAGCATCAGCGTCTCTTGTCCTTCCTGTCTCTATCCTTATGCTCCCTATCGCTGCGTGACGACCTGCCCCGCTCTTCCTCGCTCCTCCTCTTTCTTCTCTCCTTGGATCCTTTGGAGTCCCTCGCTCCACCTTTGTGGTGACTCCTCTCCTCTCCCTTCTTCCTGTCCCTGGTCCTGTCTGAAGGCCTCCTCTTGCGCTTGCCGCCCTCGCGGCTTTGGCTGCTGCTGGACGAGGACGAGGATGAAGAGGACGACGAGGAAGAGCGGCTCGATCCGGAGGACGAAGAGGAGCTGCCGCTGGAGGAGGAGCCAGAGGAGGAAGAGGAGGAGCTCTTGCCGCGGCCTTTTTTGGACTGCTTCTCCTTCTTCCGTCCTCTGACACGACTCTCAGCCTCCTTGGCGGCGGGGGCAGAGACGGGGGCTTCTTCGGATTCGGGCAGCTTCTGCTCGGGTTGCTCGGCGGGTTTTTCCTCCGCTGCCTGGCTGTCCTGCACCGTCATGGCGGGAGTGACGGGAGGGCGCATAGGCATGGTGGGGGCCGCCGAGGACTCGGGGGTGGGGGTAGCCACCTGGGTGGCGGGGGTCTGGACTGCGGGCTCTCCTGCAGCCGGGCCCGGCTGCTCCTGTTTGCCACCGTCTGCCGCCTCCTGGCTGCTCACGGTGACCTCAGAGGACTGCTCCTCCGGAATCTGCTTTTGGTCGTCTGCCGGCTTCTCCTGACGCTCTCTCTCTACCTCCTCCTCCCTCCCGTCTTCCACCTCCATCTCCTCTGAACCTGGACTGCCGTCTTTCTCTGCCTTCTCCTTCTGCTCCTCCCCATCCCGCTTCCTCTCGCTTCTGTCCTCACTCACCTCCATACCTTCCTCTTCCTCCTCCTTCACCACCTCTTTCTCCCCCTTATCTTCCTCCTCCCCATCTTCATTCCTCTTGGCTCCCTTTCCATCTCCATCCTTCTCCTTCTCTCTCCCCTCGTCTTCCTCCTCCTCCTCCTCCTCCTCTTCCTCCAAGTCTAAAGTACCCTTGTTACCCGTCACCTTGACTACCTGACCTACTGGCTTACCCTCCGCCGGGTGGTCCGTCGCTGTAGCCGTTGTGTTTCCATCCTGGTCGCGGTTCGGCTGTCGCCGGGGGCGCGACTCCATCTTGCTCAGGTGCTCGGCAAAAGCCTCGCGCCTTTCCTCAAAAACAGCTGCAGAGATGCAAGAGAGGTGAGGGTTACACAGTGATCAGTGGAACGATCAGTTTCCTTTTAAAATGAGATCCCCGTGTCTCTGCACCACAGACCAGAATGGCTGTGAACATTTAAACCTCAACTTCTGAGGATCACAGCCAATAGACACCAAGTAACACTCTAGCCTCGATATTTACCTCCATTTAACTTATCTGCAACATCATTTTAGAGGTTGAGCCTGCGTACAGATGTGTTGGTAAAGGAATCAGCACTTTTTGCCTAACAATCGTAAATTCTCAATATTGTGGTGCTTGAATGTATAAAAAAAAACCCAAACAAAACTTTATCGTACACACGATTACATCAAGATAACGTCTGAAATAAAAGTTATATTTACTATTGAGTTTCTTGGTGGAGTCATCGAGGAGTTTCTGTGTTGCGGAGCACATTTTTCCAGGCCGGTAGAAGATGTGAGGCTTGGTCTTAGTGCGAACGTATTTTATCAGGCGATCGTTGTGGCTGGTCCACTCCTCTTGCTGAAAAGGAAAAAAAAACCCAAACAGTTTATGAAAATATCTTGGTTGGAGATGGAAAAAATTTAATGCAAAACTCTTAACAGGCGGTCTTTTCTTACCAGCTGAGCTAATTCCACTTTCTGTTCCAGTAGTCTCAGCTCGGTCTGCTTGGCTCTTCTCTCCTCAAACAGCTCCCTCTTTTCATTCTCCACCTTCTTCTTCTCAGCCTCAGCCTGAACTTCCAGCTTTTGCTCAATCTCAGAGCGTCGCTTTTGCTGAAAAGGAGACAAAGGGACAATGATAAAAACAACTGAAGCAACCAAGTCACGAAGAAGGTCTCTGGGGGGAGTTTATGTATGATTATGTACATAATGAGTTTTATAGAGATCAAAACAGAACAAGCTTTGCTCAAACTACTTGAAACGTTTCATCTTGGTTGATTGACAAATCCAGTTAAGAATACACTTGTGTCTGATTTTAGACGTTCTCTGATTTAATTCGAACAATAGAACAAACTGAAAATACACGTTCGTTCAGTTCGGGGCCAGAAACCATTTCCACTCACTGATTTTACAACAGCACTTTAATGTTACCCCACTATTCCTGAGGTTATCCACAAGTACTTGATTTAATATAAACATGCCACTTTCATTTCGTTATGGTGGGACAGAGGTGCAACACTGAAACTTACAGCAAGGCGTGAGTCGACAATTGTGATCTTAACATCATTTACAATAAATAAATAAATAAATAAATAGACATTGAAGTATATGATTTTGATATTTTTGTGCTATGAAGTTCAAAATGAGAGCTCTCTCTCATTTTTGTCAGACAACTTTCACCTTTCCCTTAATGGCAGCTGCAGTGTTACAGAACCAGCAGTCTTTCACTGTATTATGCTTTTCTTTTAAACAATATGGTACAAATATAGAATTCAGTACAATTTTTTTTTATTTTTAATGTAAATCATTTTCATTTAAACACAACCTTGAGAGAAGATACAACACGGCAACAGAACATGAAGCAGAAATTATTTATACACAAGGTTGCCTGAAATTCACAAGCTTGAGTGTTTGCTCACCTTCTCTGTAGACACGTTTGATTCCTGCTTGAATTTCTGCAGCGTCCCCATCAGCAGGCCAAACATGCGCCGATTTCTGACAGAAGAGACAAAAACTCAACCATCATTCACGTGCAGCTACTTGTGCCACTTCTACAAACTCACTAAAACTGTGTGTCTGTGTGTGTGTCAGGCTGAGGGTCCTGTGGGCCTACCTCTGTTTGCCCTTCTCGTCCATGGTTTGATCTTGAATGAGATCTCGGCGCGTTCTCTCCTTGGAGGTAGCTACGACGGACGACTGCAACGCCGGCTACAGACAGAAAAAAGCGTGAGCTGCCTGAGCTAATAAAAAAGTTAAAAGAACTGCTTCTCATACTAGCCCATTGTCAATTACAAGTAGAGATACTATTAATATACCAATTAAACTTCTGGTATTCAGAGTGTCATAATTTCCCCTCAAAGCCTGAAGCATCTCGATCAGTCAACATTATCCACTTTCAACTATTGAGACTAAAAGGAAGCGGTCATTTGGTTTTATTAAGACAGCAGCAGTTGTTCAGTGGAGGAAATCCTCCATCGATAACAGTGTCAGAAATAAACCAAGTCTCAATGTTCTCAAAGTGTCACCAGACCCTAATCCTTCCCACAGTTGTACCTTTTTGACATCATCGTCATCCTCGGCGTCGCTGTCGGGACGCGTCTCTCTCCTGGCCCTCTGGTCCCCTGCCAGCCTGCGCAACACAAAGAGGACACAAAAAGACACGTAAGAGAAAAGCAGCACAAACGCAAAAGCATCTTTCTGATCTAATGCGATTCAGCTACAGCCAGAGTTCACCTGCGCAAGTATTAAAACAAGACAAGCAGCATGGAAGCGACGGTGGGAAATCAGCCCTATGATATTTTTACATTTAAGTAAAACAGCCCGAATTACTGCCATTTATTCATTAAGACACAATCACATTTCGTCAAAAGGAAAAGTAGTCATCTGTTACACGATACACACCAATGAGCATTATTATTGGCAAGAGTAAAAAACAAAAAATTTATATTTTGTTGAAGTATATAAAATATATTATAATCTTTAAAGAAGAAGAATTGGTTCTTATCTTTCTCACAGTATTGCAAAATGGAACCCACTCAGTGCTCTGTTCATAGGTTTCCATTAGTGGGAAATAAACAACTGCAGATTATTCCTAGTGGAGCAGAATATACAACTACAATTTTTTTTTGGGTGCATTATAACCTCAATTACACTCAAATATTTTTCTGAAATTGTGGAATCATTCACACGGCGGGTGAATGTCCACACAAATTCATTCTTCTCACATAACACTGGAGAGGCGATGAATACAGATTTAAGTTTCAAACCCCGCCCAAAGTGTCGCTCTGATTCTAGCTTGTGTTAGAAGCAGAAAGGAAAGTGAAACTCACCTGAGCAGTGCTCCTTCAATGTCTCTTTGCTTGGCAGGGGGGCCACCACTTCCAATCTCTGAGAGACTACGCCTGCGGGAAGATTCCAGAGCATCCATTATAATGTAAACTTAAGATCCCATTGTTTCTAGTAGGACTTGTTCCTTGCAGCTCACACAGTGGAACATGACCCCATTTGTGTCAGAAGCACATTGAAAATGAGCTAATTCGATATGCTGTCTAATTTATTATCTTAAATATGGGCTTGGCAATATTGCAAAGCACAGTTTTATTTGTTTCAACAAAATGTTTTAAAATGTTTGTATGAGATGAATGGATGTTAAAAAATGTGCCACATATGCTAAATAAAAGCATTTCTTAAACTTGAAAGTATGCAAGTACGGTAGGGGCTGTGATCAGCTGTATTGAGCTTAACATCACATGTTTACCTGAGCAGGTTGATTCCTCTGCCTCTACCTCCTCCTCCGAGGCCTGCCATGGGGCCGCTGAGCCGGCGGATTTGGCCCGGTCTGTAGACACAGTGCGAAGCAATGTCAACACACATTTAGTAATGGATGCACAATGGAATAAGAAGCCACTGAAGCGTTGAATAATTTGATTAAGTGAGGGGCATTTCACAAAAGCTGAATAGAGTTCACTTCAGAAGCCAGGGTTACATTCAAAAGCATGTTAACTATGCCCCCCCCCCCAAAAAAAAAGATAGGCACAGGAAGGATGATTTATTCAAGTAAGATGTAACTAATGTGAATAATCAATTTATTACAGTGCTTCTTTGATAACACTTTTAATATAGATCACAGCAGCAGAGTCCTTCTACAAGCTAATGGGACATTTCATTGTGGAAAAATTAAGCAAATGTGTCCAGAGAAATAAACGTGACAGATCATAGAGGAACACTTGAGTACAATGCAAGAAGTTCAACTAAATAAGAAATCCAGAGTTGACTCATGAAATGATCGTTTCAAATAATGTTGAGACCCAACATTGAACTTCCTTCTTCTATTGCTTCAATCACTTCAAGCTCAGGATTTCTGACAGTGGATCTGGAAGCTCATGGTCTGAGTCTCCCCAAGCAGCGAGTTGATTCACAACAACCCGTTTTGTTTTTACTCTTTTGTGCGCCATTGGGCTTTCCTCTATTTCTATCTCCTAACTTCAGCCAAAACAGAAAGTCACCTCTGAAACTACTTCTTCAGGTTCTTCCAGTTAAAAAGGGCATATCTTGCCTATACTTGTTTTTGTTTGTTCAGTAAAAAAATGCTTTGGATTGACTATTGTGTTTGGCGCTACACAAATAAAATGGAATCAAATTATGTAGCTGCTATCACAATCACCACGAACATTTAAGCCATTTGAATCCAAAATCATATAGTTCATGTCACAATAATGCCTCTTCAAGTTATCAACAGCAACAGGCTGTTTAAAAGATCGCAGGCCTTGCTAATACAGGCAAGAACAGGTTTTTATTTGCTATTATTTAAAATTGACGGTTGCTTAACGGGCCTCGGTTTACCTGGTCTCAAATATGACTGTCTTGTAATAACGTAGGACTAAATTTAAAACTTAACTATACAAACGACATAAAGTGCCCATTTATATATTGATCTGAGGTCTTGAATCCTCCTGTATGAACAGAACAAGCGCAGTAGGAGAGCAGCGCGAGGGGGCGGCGGAACAACGCCTGCCTTGGGGCCTACACACGCACACTACTCAGACTGTGATTTTATTAAAGTTTGAACAAACTTCCGCTTTGCCTTTTCATCGGGTGGCCAATTCAACAGTAAAGCGTTCAAAATGAGGACACTGTGAACATTAACTACCTCACACAAGGAGCCATTAATGTTTGCTAATGCTGCACACGTCGTGTCACCGACACGCTAGTCGGCTACTCAAGACTTTTGCCTAAAAAAGAAAAAACACTCAAAACGACGAAAACGCATTCGGGCTACTTACCTGGACTCATTTGGGTCTCGGCCGGTGAGTTTGCGGATATTATCGTCAACATTTTTCAGGCTTTCTTTCGCTTTTTCGAGCTGGTCCTGCAAGCTCCGCACCACAACCGCCATCTTGCTTTCCAGTTAGCGCGAATCACGTGTGTGTCTTCTTCTATGTTTGCCGGCGAGTATTCTTCTTCTGCTCGTGGACCGCGACCGCCCCCTGCTGCTCTGAAACTTGTATGTGGCCATTTCAAAATGGCCACATACAAATGCAAGGGCATAAAATAACACAAAACGTTGAAAACAAACAAACAAATAAGACACAAACCTGCTACCAAAGTTACAAAATGACAAGATAGAAACACAACTGGGGCATAATATTATTGAAATTGCAGTTGTTTTATTCAAGTTTCACGTTTGTATTGTAAAAGGATAAAACAAAGAGACACAGCAAAAATCACAAAGATGCAAAGTGGCCATAAAGACACAAAAATAGATGCAAAGTAACTGTGAAGACAAAATAATTACACTGATAAAATAGCATGAAGAAAAGACAGAATGTTCACAAAGAGACGGAAACTGCCACTAAAAGATGCCAACTTACCGCAATTACAAAACCACCACAAAGGGTTGGCCTGGCATTGTGTTCGCTGCTTGTTGTGCTTCTGCATTTCATCTTGATTGATTCAGCTACTCGTGTTGTTGCCATTCCCACACCACTGAGTGAAAGAATGATCATGTGATTGCTCCATAGCAATAACATGATCCACTTTAAAACTAATTTGTTTTCTGACCCTTGTATTTTTTTTCCTTTATCACCACTTGACACTAAGGGTGTAAATATAAATGTCAAACCCACATGTAAGTGATTTAAAAAAATCTATTTTAATGTTCGTTAAGGCAGGAAAAACTGTCCACATGGTCTGTTTTTAGTCTGAAGTGACTCAGTGCATTCCATTGGTCGCCGAGGTCAACTGTGTACAAGTTACAGGGTAGAATGTATTCCAGTGAAGTCTCAGTCCTCAGTGTGCAATGTGTTATTTTTCCTGTCTTAACCACATAGCCATTGGGGTTGTTATTTTATTCTTGAAATTAGAGCATAATGTGGTTTGGCTTCATTACTAGTCCAAAACAGGCCAATGAGAATAGTTTGTGGAACATTCAAACATTTGCAGGCTGTTGTGTATCTTGCTTGTATGAACAGTGTGATATACAGCAGGAAAGACATTGGCTGTAGAGTTATTCCTTATCTTATTTGCAGACTAAGCAGACGGTGTGTATGTCCTCATACTGTATCTTTGTAGATAATGGTGAATGCTAAAAACAACAGTGAATTTGTTTGCCACATTGCAGAAATGGTCCAGAAAGACGGGAGGAGTAACAGGTGGTGAGATAAGAGATATTTTGGAAAAATGTTCAAAATCAAGGTCTGAGAAGGACTTTTTAAAATTTCTTTTAATTGCCCATCAAAAGCCTATTGTTGTAGTGAACTCCGATACAAAGACTTACCAAGTAAGAAAATGAGTGTTGTCTGTGCGCTCCGCTTTTTCCAAGAAGAGCAGCGCCCAGGTGCTGTACCGCTTGAATATGGAAACCAAATCTGGCAAGTAAAAGGAACAACCGGACGACGGACGCAGGTGGCTTTTTTGAAGGTTTTATTCACTGGCTAAAATAAGAGAAGCATTCATTCAACATTATTTCAAATCAACATTCGGCAGGTTGACCCCTCAAGGTGGACGCCATCTTGTCAGTTAAGAGGTTTTCTTTTCTTTTAACGTGCATGTTGTGCACTACGCCCTCCTTCCGTTTCTCCATAACAAAACCAATGGATCAACACTGTTCTTAATCGACTCGGTCCTCTGGGCTGGTGGAGGACTCGTTCCCTGCAGACTGACCCCCGAAACAACAGCTGGGGAAGATTTCAAGGAGCAGCTTCCTACAATAATTTCAGATGTGAAATTCACTGAGGGACAGCCACATCCTCAATAAAAGTGCATTAATACATGGGCACAATGGGGCTTATTCAGGGTGGAGTTTGGCTTTGCTTGGTCTGAAGTCCATCATCCATCCATGTTGAGAAACCGATTCTTCATTGGGGCGTATTTGGAACTGCACCATGTTTTGTTTCTAACAAGCTTGAGCAACTCAAGTGAGTTGGAAGGCAGCGTTTTGAAGTTTGGTGCATTTGGAGTCTGTCCAGCTGTGCTAGGGGGGTACAGTTTGCTTCCCTGCTTACAGAAAGAAGATAAAACCCAGTGCTATGTGCTCACTTTACCAAATACAGTCACACGGGAACATTATGCTCAGAATATTCAACATTGAAGACGGCAGAACCACTTTTCTTTTTTTTTTGTTGCAAAAAACACACAACAACATAGCTTCTGATTTACAAAGTCTGTGTGATTTCATTTTATACTTCATGTTCAGAAATTGAACCCGGACATGTGTTGCATAAGAGTATACCACGGTAATGCATTGTTGAGACCTATACAAATATGCACTGTGTGAACTTTATATATCTATTTATATAGTTTCTATTTCTTCCTCTATGGTTTTCTAAAGACGCAGCCGGGCGCTGTCAGCACTGCTTGTGCCCCCTTTGTGGCCACTAGTAAGACTGCTGTTATTGCAAACTGTCCTGATTTTAAACAAATGCACAACATTCGTACCACGATAAAACTTGGGGCCATCGAGCCAGTCTCACAGAGACCAAGAGTGAGCCCGCCGTCACCGCTGCTGTCGCTGGGCTGGCTGACCAGAATCAATAAAGATCTTCAAAACGAAACAATAAGGTTTCAGAAATCATCATAAGGCCAAAGTATTGTCATTGCAAGTTCTTATTAGTATACAGCTTCACTTCTACTGCGTGACAGTGAGGAAAAGAAATAGTGATTGAAAAAAAACAAAAAAAACAAAACAAAAACCCAACAACAAAAAACCAAAACGGAACAAAATAAGCAGTGAGCGTGGATTATATGCATTCCTCTTGCATAGTTGTGAGGCTGGACTGGGCAGCAGGCCTGCCTGCCTGGCTAATTAGGAGGTTTGGCTCTCGAGACTCCACAAGACAGACTTTGTTTACCAGCCAGAAACATCAGAGCCACAGGAGCTCAGATGGAAATGAAGACAACTGGCTGACACTGAGCATGAGGATCTGTCAGCTTTGTGATATAGTCCAGGTCTCCACCGAGTCTCAGTGTGAACCAGAGCTCCGGTCAGGGACTGGCTGGGCCCTGCCGTACGTACAGAGCAGGGAGTGTATGACGGCCCCCTTGAATAACCCGCTTGTGCCGAGACCTTCACCACAAACTGGATGGACAAATGATTTTACTGTCAGCTGTCGCTGGAACTGAATCATGGGAGTGAACAAACTTCTTCTCAGCATCTACACCGACTGTTGAGTCCACATCAGTGCAGTGTACATCCAGTGTTTTTCTCCTGAAATTCATTAGGATAGTTGTCAAGATTTCTCACATTCCTGCACGGGTCAAGCTCTCTGTAAGCTCTTACAGTCCTGCCATGCATTTTAGTCATCTGTGGTCATTGTATTTCAGATGAAATACTTAAAACGAAAACGAAACAAAAAGCGATTCGAACATTGTGATGAGGAAACCCTGTCCGTCTCTTTTCCTTTAGAAACCTTAAAGAGGCTCACCATGTGTATAGTTTTTGGTCACACATGCAATGTTACACTGCAGGGTTCTTGCTTCACACGCAGCCAGAGAAACGGGGGGGGGTCACGGTTTATGTTGCTGCAACGGCCCCGTTCACACGGGATGACGTCAATTTCTCCCAGAGTTCCCTCCAGACAGCCGTCGACATAATGAGGCAAATAACAAGCACTGGATACTGTTTGCTGGGAGGCGAGATTGTCTGGAAGAACCCAAGAGGGGGAGGGACTTTAAAGTGACACAAGCATTAGCAACTTGTTTCAGATGCAATGACGAGTTTTCAGAATGTGAGAGGAAGCCTGAATGCCGGAATAGGACACCTCTTTAAATGGCCCTGAAAAGTCTTTTCGGGGATGCTGGAAAGGCCCACAATCTCCTGACAACCTCTTTTCTGAAACTGTATGCAAATGTTTACTTCCCATAACATTGCAAACATCCTGAGAGTCCGCAGCACAAACTCCGGAGTTGGCTTTGAGTTTGTACTCCATCAAAGTGGAACAGAAACTAGTGATGTCTGATGAGTGTCATGCAGATTTGACAGTCTGCTTGCTTTGGTACCAAAATAACACTCGCTCATGCTCCACTCCATGTCAGCAGCACTGGTATTGGCTATTGGGAGTGTTGGAACGGAGAGGTGAAGCCCTAAGCCTCTCAACAGTTTAAACATGAGGTGAACCGTCGGAGAAGGAGCATGTTAGAGGCCAGCTCTGTGTGAATCCAGTGGTTCATCAGGCCTGCTGCCATCCAGGATTACTCAATGAACACACATTGGGAGGGCAGACAAAATGAGCAACAGAGGTCAAAAGGGGTCCCACTGAACCACTGCAACCACGTGGGTGTGCAGTATCTGCTGGTAACGAGGATGAGCCGACACCTGCAGACCTGCTGCTTTTGTGGCAGGATGCAATAGAATAAGGCTCTGCTTGCTGTGTGTCACTCAGTCGGTATGGCATAGGCAAACTCTACAAAATCTGTGTGCATACGGTGTAGACGCAATCTCTGCGCAGACTCCTCTGGAACCATAGTGACCGTGTGCTGCGGCCCCTGCGTCCTAAATACGCACACCAGCATACTCTGCTGTGTGATATTCTGAGCTCATCCGAGTGTAGTTAGTATTAATATTTAACAGACAGCTTTTTTTGTGTACCGGACACGAAAGAACCCCCACCCCCCCCCAAAAAAAAGATGGCCACAGCATGCTGAAACCCAGCAGTAGCTGACACACTTAACAGCCACTTCTCAATGGTATCACACTTCGGCTCTGCTCAGACCAGCTGCTACTCCAGTGTGACTCATCAGCACTCGGCTACAAATCCCCCCCCCCCCAAAAAAAAGAATAGACTATATCCGTGTATGCAGTGTAGTCACATTGTAAACTGAAGGCCTGGAATGTCCCGTGTCTTGCCTCTAGCAGCGCAGCACATTACAAAATCACTAAGTGCTTCCCAGTAAAACCTTGGCTGTACACACATTGACACACGCCGGACTTCGTCTCGAGCTGTGGAAGCTGCCGTCTCATTACAAACTCCACTCTGGAAGCAGGTGTGGGAATGTTTGAATCCCCGACGTGCTCTCCGTCCTCCTTTTACATTCGCTCACTCCTCGCAGTGAAACAGGCAAAGGAAATGAGGGTGAAAGAAGGGAAGAAACCTCAGATCTATTCGCTTTGTGACTTGGTTAGACTGCAGTGCACGTGTACCGGACAGGCCAGGCTTTGGGCTGCGGAGCCCCCAGCGATGTACGCTGTAGACCCTGAGCGTCGTACAGAGGGAAGAATTTGGCAATGCTCTAACGAGACATCCAGCGCAACTCGCCCTCATCAGTTGACACACTGAAAATAAATGCATGCCGACACACCTCACAAAAACAACAAAAACGCCCCACACATGCAACAACTCCAGGCCACACCTGTGCAGTCTGCCCATCTGATGTGTGCTGGATGAGAAAAGGGGCGTGGACCAAGTGTGACGGTATCCATGGTCACTTCACGCAGTCTTGCGTCTGAGTAAAGTTCATTCCACTGTGGTCTTTGGCAGCTTACAACACACGGAGAGCAGAAAGCAGATCCAGTGACTCCTAATGATCACGCGAACAAGCTGGAGGCCTGAGCTACTGTAACGTTTCATCCTCCGCCTGCTGCTTTGCGAAAACCGATTGTACCCTGAGAACGTCCCAAATCTGGCTGCGATATCAGTAAGACTTGCACTGCTGAATATGCACATGCCCTGCACCGCCACACTTCAACCGTCCACGCAGACGCACGAGCAGCACACGTCGGCATGTGCGGCACATGCCCGTAACACAAAGGCTTGCCAGAAAATGTTGACATGCTATGTAAGAAATTAACAGACCAGTGCTTAAAAAAAAAAAAAAAAAAAAAAAAATCTTGCAATGGCCCTCTGTTACATCATCTGTTGTACAACTACGGGGTTTGGAAAGCTGTGAGACTCCCGAAGTTTCAGGCACGAGATGGCTCGATATTTAGCTACTGGCGACGACGCAGATGGATCACGGAAAGGTAACCCCCCCCCCCCCCCCCAAGTCTCTGTGTGATGCAACGGAGTGATCGGGCTTCGGGAGGAGGAGTCATTCCACCCCACCAACTTTTATTGCAAAAATAAAGTTTAAATATCGAGAAAGAAGTAAAAACATTGCACAACTGTGTCAAACTGCTGAGGAAAAAAATTAAAATATATGCTGAAAATAAATCTAGAAGTTGAGAATAAAGTTAAATTGCAGACATTAAGATCCGTGTGGCTACAAAAATAAAGTCTCGATGTAAAAAAAAAAAAAAAAGATGCAGTCAATACAGCCAGCCAGAGACCGAACACCTGCAAAGCTACCTCTCTTTCTCACGCTCACCATTGTGTGCTTCCAAATTCTGAGTTAGCTCTGCTCTGTCAAATTGAAATGATCACTAAATATTTTCAAATTGAGCAAAATTGGATTTCAATTTCTCTTCTTCTCCACAACGTTAATGCTTCTTTTGACAATAAACAAAAGAAAACCTGTGTTTTTTTGTCACTTAACTTACACTGTCCACTGTGTGATTGGATATCTTGAAATTTACTCTTTATTTTTGCTCAAAGTTATTAAGGGATGTAAACCTGGACTCCTCATATTCTTGCCAAAATAACATGCAGCCACATGTGCGGCTTTGACAATCCAAACAGCTTCGTCTGACCTCTACGGTTGACTAGGTAACATCTGGGAATTTAAACATGAAAAACTACATAAAAAAAAAAAAAGTTTCTTAAAATCTACTTGTAGCTGAGTCGACTAGTTTGACATTACGTTCCACTAAAATAAACACAGATTTTCATCCTTGAAATCTACACAAACAACAAAACTGGTGAGATGCATCTCGTAAAAGGAACACGCTCTTAAAAGAGGCGGTAGAGAAAAGAGGAAGCGGTGAGAGGGAAGCGAAGATTAAAAAAAACAAAAACAAACCCCAACACGTGTTTGGTCTGAACATGCTATGTTGGTATTTCTGTCCCCTCTGAGTGTACAGCGATATGCATACACAGGCAGCCTCGAAAAGTAACTCTTGGTACCAAAGTGCTTTTATCCTGAGATATGAACCAAGGATTTGAGAGATTATCACGGCTAAACCATTCGAGGCCCTGTAACAGACGAGCAAATGTTTGGTAACGGCAGGCCTCTCACCAGGACCACATTTGTTCTGAAGCTAGCAAAGTGCTGGCGTGTTGAATGATGCTGGTTCCACGTCAGAGAGATATGGACGACGCGACCTGGTAAACTACGGCCTTTAAGACGGACCTTCGCAGTCAGGAGAGCCGTTTTCACGAGCTGTGCAGTCGACGCCGTTTGGGAGAGAAACTTTTCCGACGATGGCTCGTTTCCCAAAACTCGACTTTTGATTTCGAGCTCAGGGAAAATGTTTTGTTGGACACAGCTGCCGGACAGCAGTGGCAACATTTACCACACGATGGTCCACTCATGGAGTGATGGTGCTTGTAGTGGTCTAAAGCTTATGGCCAGTAGGACGTGGGTTGAGCCTTAACACATAGCGTGCTTGGGTGAAAGACATTCACGGGAAGGGAGGCGTTTGTAAATGATTGAGGGACAGGCTCGGTCAGACGAAATCTGCTGTTCCAGGCAGACATCGTTTCCCCCTCCCCTATCAGAAAACTTCCTACCACCAGCTCCCCCGCACCAATGCCGAGAAGCATGTCTGCCTTTGACGGCATCGATTTTGTTTTTCCCACCAGCCACTCTCTGGTCCACCCCATCCTTCAACATCTACAGATATAAAACACGTGCAATGAGCAGCTCGGCCTTGCCATCATTCTTTAGTCTTGGTCAACCTTAATCTTTGAAAACAAATGTATGATTAGGTTTGCAAACCCTCAAACTGAGGGTAAGCGAGGGTTTCTAAGATGGCAAGACAAATATCGACGAAGACAACCTCATGCAGAAAACAAGGGGCTGTTCCGAAGGCAACTGTGACTCAAGAGGAAGCTTAAAAACAAAACAAACAACAAAACCATTTTAAATGATTGTTTTGCACGTCTGATGCAACGTCACCGCCATCACTGCGCTGGTCAGAGTGATGGTAAAATCCTACCTGAGACTGACCCGAGAAGAACCTTTCAACATGAGACCCGAAATATTGTGCTGTGGATGCCATTTCTCAAGGGGAAAAAAAATACAGTGGGGGGAAAAAGAATTAGAAGCTAAAAACACACATGCTCTGGCTGTCACTTGATCCTACAATGGTTTACCTCCCTCTCAGTCCTGGCGAGAGATGCTCTATGGCGATATCCAGCGATACTGCTCCCTTCCCCCACGGAACAAAAAGGCAAACCGACGGGCCAGCAGAAGGAGGTGCGAGACGAGTTACATTCACATTCTCATTTCGGATGAGAAAAAACTGGATGCTGCCTACAGTGCTGGTATTCAACGTCTTTGCATGACCTCAACGAGCTTGGAAGCGGTTGCAGACATCTCTCGAAACACACAAGCCGAGATATGGCGTTGTCCACAGTGAAACTCTCCTCTCTTCATTTCTACGCAAGCCTATCGGATGACGGCTAGATCATCTCCGTCGTGGCGCACACTCCAACTACTCCCTCTCATTTGATGTCACTTCCCCTTCTGATGCTCTCACGTCAGCACGCAATACGAAAACGTATCGAGAAAAGAAACGACGCAATTTTCACACGAAAGTTCTGTGGATAATAGAGAGGAAGAAATGCACATCGAGACTATTAAAACAGCCGACCATAGTCACGGCGCGTTCCGCTGTGATGGGTTGAATGCCGATTTTGACGAGTTTGGCTCAAAATGCCAGTTGGAAGACGAGGCTTCCTGCTAACATGACCGGCGAGGTTTTCCACAAAAATATCAACCAAGCATGTAACAATATTCTCCACAACACCTTTGGTAAGGTGCTCCAAGGTTATAAATGCAGTCGGATTGTTTGAAAATAAAGGAGATATTCAACTATGTGATCTGATGAGTCACTGAGGAAACTGTAGGGCCCGTACACGTCATCCCGTTTCTCTCACCAAGTTCTGGGATCGTTTGCAGATCACATAGCGAGACACGTACCATAACGAGTGGGGACCTTATTGAGACCCTTTGGCTTTTGAGAAACCATGCTCTTCGTGATGACCTCAGGTTGTAGAGATGCTGATCGGATTGTTGCTTTAAACTGCAATAAAAAAAATAACTGATTGGCACCAGCCACGGTCAGCCATCTTACAGTGGGAATCCCCACCCTGCTGGTAAAAGGCCTGCCAACGAGTGGACAAGTGCACAAGGTGCTCTTGCAGAGCAACGAAAGCAGCAACTATGGATGTGTTACCGGGGAATTCAGTGATTGGTTACCTAACGCGCTCCTGCTTGTGCAAGAGTGGAGCAGGCCGACACGCCAACACAGAACAAATGTCTAAAAACAAAACCAAATAACCTGTTGCAACTAAAGCTAATAGCTTGAGTCTGAACACACACCGTCTCTCAAATCCCACTCTTCCATCACTCTGCCTTCCTGTTGTGTTCTAGCTGTGAGCAGGATAATAATATATCTGGATTTTAAATACACACAAAGCCATTACAGGCGAGGGAAACACCACAAAGGAAAAAAAAAACAACAAAAAAATAATAGTATACACAGAGCAGGGAGAGATGGAAAACACTCTAATGGAGAAAAAAAAGAAAAAGGAGACAACCAGGAAACAACTCAAGCTTACACTTATACAGAGGCTCTGGAGGTTATTATGGTGAAGGAGAGAGCTCTGAATACTTGTGGGCCACAAGACCGGACCGGACAAGACCAGACCAGGCCAGACCAGACCAAGCAAAACCATTGTTGACCCTTTTCAAGCAGACTGATTAAAATCCGACTCATCCCCGTTGTCAGATCACAAACCCACAGTTTTGACTTGCTAAATATAGTTCTGGTATCTAATGTTGAGGGTGAAGCAAAAATAAACAAAAACCCACAGGGGATCAGTTGGTCAATGGTATAATGTCATCATGTGCTAAAATCCCTGTGAAAGAAATAAAAAATGAAAATAAAAATCTAGTCACTCCAAATAAATGTAATCTACAAACGGTTGTAGGATCTACTTTCCACTTTCTGCTCTTTTCTGATTTTGGTCTCTTTCACAGGTCTAACCTCACCCGAGATTGGCTGATGTGGCCTGGTTTGGTCTGAACGGATTTTTTTTTTTTTTTTTTTTGGCTGTGATGTGACGGGTTCGCAGTCTCTGGTCTACATGCCCATGCTGAAGGCGTGCAGCTCACGGTGGAAGTGCTGGGTGGGTTCAGACAAAACCAGGCTGGAATCCAGGCAGGGGTGCCAGACGCGGCCGAGGCCCAGCGAAACCTCCTTCACCAAGTTGTGGACCGGGTCGCCCTCCATGTACAGCGACTGGTCCGGGTCAAAGTCGATGCTCTCCTCGGAGACGGTCAGGACACGGAGGCTGGAGCCACGCAGTCGAGAGATAGCCACCAAGTTATGGGACCAGACAGTATAACCTGTGGAGAGACAGAATTCAGACAGGAAATCAGTTTTCCCAAACCGGGGAGATGACCTGCATATTTTAGATATCTGGCTGCATCAACCCACGTGAATCATTTAACCATGTCTTCACCAAACTCCCCCGAAAGCTCAATAAAGAGGCTCTTAAATATTCAAGACAGGGGCTTTCCACAACCATGGATAGATACACCTGGCCTACAGTATGTGGTCATAGTATTGAGAGAAACAGCACAACACACAGATACAGACACATGCATATTGGTAATTAAATGGATTTTCTCTCTGATATATGCTAATCTTCTGGGGAGGAAGAATCTTTTGGTTGAAGAACATACAGGTTTTATTGCTCTAATCTCTTGTATGCACCATCATCTAGTTGTATTAACACAGGTCCTCCAGATCATGATGCAACTGTGATCAAAATTGAAAACAACAAAAAAAACCATCAAGCTTAACTCACCGTGTATCACCAGTACAGCCAGCTGAGTGCATCTCCATGCCAACAGAACAAGCGGGTCCTCGTTGCGATTGACATTGAGGTCGGGGAAGTCCGGGCCGTCCTTCAGGAGCAGGAAGTGGGTCAGCGTTTTGTTGTACTGCTGAGAGATGAGCTCCAGTGTGGCGTCGGTCACAAGTGTGCTGTAGCTGTCGAGATGAAGACGCTCCAGGGGGAGGCTCGGCTTGAGGAGCCTGAGGAGCTCCGAGCTGTCCACCTCCAGGGCCATGATGTATACGCGCAGGTTGGCACTCACACGCACCTGAGGAGGATTCGGGAAACTTGACTTTTGGAGAGGAGGGGGAAAATCTATTTGAAAGGTAACTACAACATGTATTCAAGTAACATTCACAAATATTCAAACAATTAACATTAAAACAAAAGCATTCCAACGACCATTTGTCAGCAAACCGAGCTGACAACAAAGACAATCACAGCTTGTTAGTTTACCAGGGCCTTCCAGTCATCCTCTGTAGCCGTCCCATCTAAAGCTTTGAACTCCAGCGCAGCACCGTTGAGCAGCAGGGAGAGGCGGTGCAGCGGCGTTCGGCGTGGAGAAGCCAGCAGGCCACACAACTCAGACGTCAAGTCAGAGAAATCCAGAGCCAGAGAATGCAGGTTGGAGAGACGATCCAACTCTGATGGCGAGACGAGGGGGCCTGGTGGGGGGGGGGGCAGAGTCAGCAGAGTCAGCTTACTGAGGATTCTTAATCAGTCAATACATGACGTAGTAGCGAAATACCAACCCAGCTGGTGGTCCAGTAAACTGAGGTGTTGCAGACTCTCAGCGGAAGGGTTTGACAGGCAGGCTAAAGAACAAGGAGTGACCAGTCCCAGCATAAAACTACAGGAGAACCACTTGAGCTGCCTGCTGTTAGACAGCAGCTCCATGAACAGCTGCTGGATTCTGTTGAGAGCAGAGAGGAATGGCAAATACACTTTAAGTATCATATAGCCAATACAAAGTCCATACAAATATAATAATAATTTCACTTCACAAAATGATTCGCATACATCACAGCATGTATACACGGTCTCCAAGCCATGCTGGACCGTGCAATAGCAATGATCCATATACCATCACGAAACACATGATTTTTATCTTCTCTACGGTTCCTTGAAATTGAAACTCTTGACATTTATCAATTACTTCATTAGGTTCGTGTGCTCATTAAAAGGGATGGGTGAACAGACCCATCACAAGACAGGCCAAGGGAAAATGATCTGCAGCCATGTAAAGCTCGCAGCACTGAGGGAGAGAGGCGATTTGTTTTTGTGTGTGAATCTAAAACAAGGCAGGGCGATTCCCTCGCACTGTTATCACCAGGATCCCTTGAGAATGGCGAGAAATATTGCTTACAGTATGATGAAACATGATGACTCATAACTGCTGCACTGTGCTACGCGTCATATGATGGGGATTCTTGCCACGACACATTCCTATCATCCATCATCCACATCCAGACTTTCACAAGCAACGTGTACCACCACAATGCATTAACGCTGAAATTGTCTGGTACTCCTTTATTGTACATTTAGATAGCGGTACAAAGGACGGCTGTTCTATACCTCCACACCTGAAGAATAAGTGCTCCGCTCTGTTTTTTTTGGGGACATAAATGGTCAAGCAATGACTAGAAGCATCGCACCATTTCCAATAGTATTATGCTGTAAATAGTGTTGATTCATGCCCACATGCAGCAGCAAACATCAAAGTTTGCAGATGAGTCATAGTATTTTGCTGCATCTGTGCTCCAGTACTCTATGAAAAGTGTGCAATTTACAATGCAAGCGGCCACAATCTGGTCGTTTTATATAACCACTCTTGCTACAAGGAAAATAAACACGAACTAAATACATGATTGGATGTTGAAGCTTACTCATTGATCTTTTTGTCCCCCTGGTGGATTTGGTGCAGGTTGGAGCTGTCTAATAGTCCCTCTTGCTGGAGAATAAAGGTGTCCCCATAGAGACTCAGCTTCTGCAGGTTTCTAGAGGGTCAGAGAGAAAGAGAGCCACGTTAGTAACGAACAAAAGTGATTCAATGAAGACGCCCCCGTGACGGTAAAACAAGAGCTATGACATTTCCCATCTATAGCATTCCTAAATCACCTGTATACTATCTCTGCCTCTCATCTCAACAGAGTTAACACCTTTCACAACACTGTTATTATCTGATGGGTGTGCAACACGTCCTGTGAACGCTCATTTATGCCATTAATGCAGCAGGGTTTATCGCTATTTTAACCCCAAACAGAGGTGACAGCCAACTGTAAGTGTTGGGATACCTCGTTTGAACCATTTAGAAAATGTGATCAACTACTGAGGAAGCCATTCTGAGCCATCTAATTTGGTCCCGGTTCTGTTCATTGCCAATTTGCCTTCTACTGTGTACAGAATTATGACAGCTATGCACTTTGCTGCACCGCCATCTCAAGCTCTTTATATCCGGGCACCTAAAATAGAACGGCAGCAGAGGATCAAGCAGCGGACCGTATGCCAAAAGTTGATGTAGTCAAGGTGAGCACAGAGGTCACTGTACACCCAGTCCAAGACGTTTGTGTGTGTATAGATATATATATATGAATATTCCCAAGATAACTGGGCATTAGCCTAATTTGTTTCATGGATCTAATATCTATTATTGTCCATGTCTAATACATCACCAGCAACGACTGTAAAATATAACACAATATACCTTTTTAACAAAAGTCATATTTATTCACTCACCAATATCGCCAAATACCAAAAACCCTTTCTAAGAGACACATTGTAGTTGTGGATCACAAAATGTATTGTTCTTAATAGGTAACTGGAGATGGTAACAAGTAAACACCCGAGAAACATGCTATGTTAATGTCAAGGTAACTGTATTTTATAATCATACCAACAGTCGCTTATGTCCACGAGCTTTATCTTTATTGCAGAAAACAAATTTAATGTTTTGATTTTTATTATTCTTATATATATTTTGTCCAAATAAGAGTCTTGTAAATTGGAAGATTGTCTCAATCGATCCTGCAGTATGGTATGTGGAAAGTTCCTCCAAACAAAACTCAACTAAATTTAGGGCATCATTAGCGGAAGCAGTAGGAAAAGATCAACTGCACATATGGTACAGTGTCACACGAGACAGAACTACCGACCAGGTAGTGTGCTTACATTTAATACAACCACTTCCTGTATAGAAGAGGAGCGTTGCATGTCGTTATTTTTTTCTGTCCTTCGCTGAAAGAAAACCAACTTTTCATGATTTATTTCATGACCTCAAATAAGATAAAGCAACTGCAAAACTCAGTTTTTACAAGTAGAGGTTCTCCATTGCTCACGAATGTGGAAGTAGTGCATGTAAAATTGCTGCTGTGACTACTTATTACAAAATTAATGTGACGTCTGATATAAAGTGAAAATTGTGGCATTGCCAATACAATTTGTTCCACATTCCATTTCTGGAATATGTCTTTTAATCAGAACTCCTTCATCTGCGTCACCAGTCTCCTCCTTGTGCACAAAGGCATGGATCAGAGTTTGTGTGTGGGTAAGCACAAAATATCCTGTCAAGTTTGCGTTTATGAAATCTGAAAAGACAAATCGCAGACACTAACTGTTTCACATGTTCTCCGTCTTTGAATTTGATTGAATGGAAGTACACATCTGTTTAGCGACACAATTATATAGGGGCTGCAGGTCATTGTAATTTGCACCACAAACATGTCTAGTATTTACACCTTCCTTCCGCTCGCTTCTGGGATTTAGACATAGATCCCTCACAACCAAGGTCAAGATGAGGCGAAAGGATTAAAAAAAAAAATCGTCGAAGGTCATGTTGATAGCGAGCAGAGGATCAGCAGCAAAACCCGGCTCCGTAATGATAAGTTACTGTGATCAAGGAAAACAAGAATTCATGGCTCTTACCAACCAAATGGACTGAAACCATGTACAGTTACAACCACTTGTGGCTCTATTATGGCTATAGCAAACATTGTAATTGACAATTTAAGTTGTTACGTTAAGTTCAAGATTTAGATGTTAGCCTGAAGCATAAATGCATCAACCAATTGACAGCAAATAAGTTTTTGTTTAATCACAAATTGGATAGAAATACCATATCCATATAAAACAGTTTAGGTTTGTCCAATTTTGTCATGATGTGCAGCCTGGATGGAAGATATTTGAACAGTAGAATTGAGGCGACAGAAGGGGATTCAATAGAACTGAGACAGGAACACTCTCAATGAGAGGTATTACAATACAACAAAGCAATGCAGAGAATGGAGAAAACTGTAGAAGGTGAAACTTGCAGACCCAATGATCACCGTTCCTCGTTATTTTTACCAAACAGCAGCTCCATCAGCACACATTACCCAAGTAGTCATATTTAATGCATGCCGCTCATGTATCATACAGCGTGCAAAAGCGTGCCGGGGCTAAATATACCTCCACATAAACTGTATACGTGTGTCAGTGCTGATATCAGCAGGTCAGGGCCCCAAACAAAAGCGCTATGTCGCCCGCAGCAGCGCTGCATTGTATCAGCTGGCATGGACGGTGTAATGTAACATGGAAAATAGAGGGCGGCAACAAAAGAAAACGCCGACCAGCCGTTTGTTTGGCTTGACCCCGAAGATCGCCTTGAGCAAACATCGCCGAGGTGTCACGACAAAAAAGACAAAAAATAAATAAATAAAATTAACGATGCACTTTTAAAATAAATGAAGATGGACACACGCGACTGGCTTCGCCGCAAAGACGCGACACGATTACGTAACTCCTAATGCTTGGTTTGTTTGTAGCTAACTAAGCTAGCTCGCTGCGACGCACCACGCAAAGGCGAAACAACCAGCAACAAGGGAGCGCGTCACGCAGACTCGGGGAACTAAATAATAACAACAACAACAACAACAACAAAACACGCACGAGACGCGAAGAAGTTGGTGGAATTCTCGCTACCTGTTGTTTTTGATGCTGGAGAACACGCACAACACCCGGTCCAAGTAGGTGGCCATGGCGTCCCTCCATCGCTCCGAAAGCTGCGGGTCGCCGTCGGTGCCGGGAGGCTGATCCATCCTGGCGGACGACGGGTCGCTGTTCAAGGTGCCGAGGTTTCCCTCCACTGGCGCGAGTTCCAGTTGCAACTCCCGCACGAACGAGCCAAACTTCCGCATGAGGAACTCCAGCTTCGGGGTCTCGTCGGAGCTGGAGCCGCCGCCTATCCGCAGTTTGAGCTCGGCCCACAGCGCGGGGTAGAACAGGCACTCCCTCCACCGCGAGCACACGGCCGAGGCCCGCAGCTTGTCTCGGTCGGACAGAAAGGAGAAAATGTGGACGATAAGCTCGCTGGGCAAAGCCATGGCTCCGACACCCGCGCACAGAGCCATGGCGAGCTAAATAAAGCCGCTGTCGGGACACCAACCAGGCGTCAAATAAAAGCCAAACTGTTGTAAAAGTGGATGCTGCGGCGGTGAGTGTCGACGGCGCTTCCTCCACTCAGTGAAAACAAACGGTTTTTTTTTTTTTAGGCTTGCCTTCAATACTATTGGGATGAACCACTGCCAAGGAACATGGGGGTATGATTGTAACAATTTCCATGTGCATCACAAAATAATCACTGGTAAGATATTGGTTACTAGTTAATATGATTTTAACACTAATTTTATATCTAAATATAATGACATTGTTCTAATATCCCTCTCATATTGTCTGCTCTTTCGGCCTCTCGAGTGAATGGTTTCGTCCGGAGCGGCCGTTATTTTTGCCATACAGGAGTACATCGCGGGAGGGCGCTGTTTGGCGCATGGGGAGAAGTACTGGAGCCAACACGTGATTTTTTTTTTTATTATTTATTTTGGAGCTGGTACTGTATGCGGACACACCCCCTTCACATCATACCCCGACCTGTTGAGAGATTATACATTCAAACACAAGCCGTTTGTCTGGATCTATGCACGTGTGTCTATGTTTTTCTTTTCATTTGTGTATGTATGCGCATGCATACAACACATACACCATCTGTAGAGATGTTTGCAAATATTTTCCTTTTGTTGCCATTTATCTGAGATTTTATGTATGTTGTTTAAAAGGTGCTGTGTAAACAAACATTGATTGTTACTACTCTAACAACGAACAGAAATGACCTCTGCAGGGGAGGGCAGTAGAAATATGGAATTAAAACGTGAAATCAAATATGTGCGTTTGATTAAAATGAAATTATGAAATAGGTTACCAAATCTGCAACAGGATCAGTGTCTTTGCTTTTAATATGAATGGTTTAAAAACTAACCTTTATTGCTAAAGAATATCAACAGATGTTAATGAAATGTAATTTACTATGTCATACCACAAAAAGTCCTAAATTCAACCAGTTTTAAGATATGGCAAATCTTCTTCAGTCTTATTTTTATGTGTTGTCTTCAGTTTGCCGATGACGTTCACAATGATGTTGTGGTGGTGGTGGATGCTAGGGTGAAGACTTAGGCTAGTGTATCTCCCACTGAAAAAAACAAAACAAAACACAATAACAACACAAAACTTTTAATTTTGCAGAGGTCAAATGTTAAACTTTGTTTCTAAGAAATCTTATGGGTGAGTTTCACAGCACCTGAGACTGAAATATGTCTCCATGGCGACGGATAACCTTCAATTTCTTATATCAGTCTTATATCTGATGTGAGTTATATAAAATGTAAAATGGATATTTGAATGAGTTCATATTTCAATACGACCACTGAATCTCTGACCTTAAACATTTGATATGTTGTCTATGCACTATTTTGAATATTTTTTCCTTAGAAAAATAACTACAATAATGTATATTTTTCAGGAAGCTTTATCATTTAACAACAACAACAACAACAACCACAACAACAACAACAACAACATTAAGTAAGTTTTATTCCTTTATTGTAACAACATTTTGGAATTGGAAAAATATAACAAACAGTTTGAAAGTCCAGTCATTGGATGTCTTTAATGACCACTGCACTCAGTATAGATACACAATTCACTTTTGCATTGAGGATGAAGTCCATTGGCACTATTTCTCTTTGAGAGCAGCATCACCCAGTGGACAACAGTGGTAACAACAACACAATAACGCTAGTGAAATCTTTGTTACTCCTGAGACAGAACAACAACAAAAAAAAGTGACATTCCCAACATCAACAAAAATGAGGACACACACTTGTTTGAATGTCGAGCAGCTGCTGCAGCAGTCAGCAGTAAACAAATTGAAGCTGTTTTTCTCTTCTCGACTGCAGTCTCTCCTCAGTCTGTACTCTGAGATAAAACCTGTGTTCTGAAAGAAGAAGATCCTGAAGAAAACATTCGCAGCTGTAAGCAGGTGAAGGACAAACTCCAACACAACACCCCAGATGATGATGCTGTTTTCAATCACATCATCAGTTCCCCACTCACTGGGCTGGAAGAGATTGTACAGGATTGTTCTTTTTGTGTCTGCTCATTGTCATTCAGCTTTTATGCGACCAGGTTTATTTTTCACATAGCTTTGGGCAATTTCTGTCAATCATTCAATTTTTTGGGTGAAATATTTTGTCATCATGACTTTATAAAATATTTTGTCAATGCCTCTGGTGTCAATCATGTTATACTCAACCAAGCTGCATCTGCTCATTAGTTCTTGACATATCCTCCTCAGAAAATAAAAAAATATTTTTTTTAATAGAAAACTGCACTATACAGTACTTCAGAAATGATTCCTACCTCTACTATATAGACTCATATTTCTGCTGCAATTGCTGTTGCTAATCTTTATGCTGGTAGTAGTTTTGTACATCTAAAGACTGACATATTTAACAATTTACTTGCAAAAAAACCCCCAAAAACTCAAGATCAGTCAAATTGGATGGAGAGTGTCTGTAAACAGCAACCGTTAAGTCTTGCCACAGATTCACAAGGAGATTTAGTCAGGACTTTGATTAGGCCCTTCTAAACACATGGGTGTGCTTTGATAGAAACCAATTCTATTAGTCATTCTACTTGTGTAAAATGAACCTCTCCTCTACAACTCTGAGCCTTTTACAGCTTCTAACAGGTTCCTTACGGCCTTGTCCTGTATTGGACTCCTTCCGTCCTCCCGTCAACGGATCTGAGTCTGCATCCCTGCTCAAGACAAGCATCCAAGAGCATGATGCTGCCACCACCGTGTTCCAATGTGAGGATGGTGTGTTCAGGATGATTATTTCTCTTCAAACAAAACCTGGAAGCCCAGAAACGACAGAATATCCAGTAAACTAAGCAAACGGACTCAAGAAGACCCAATTCTAGTGCTCTTTCAGAAAAGGTATACTGTGCTATATAAAATGCCATTATGAGTTCCCCATTTATGAAATAGATTCAACACAACCTCCAGTTATTTAGGCTGAAAATAATTGAAGGAGCATTTTATCTATAGTCATGATCTGACCTATGTTATGAAGATATAATACAGCAGAATCAATGAGTATTTGGAACAATCTTTCATCAGTCATAACTAAATGACCTATGATTACCGAGCAATAATAATAACAAAGGGGTAAAAATGGGAATAAATGTTCTTAGAAAGAAAATTCTACAACATGTTAATCCAATACATTGAGGAAGACATTAACAGGAATTATACTTTTGTCATATATTCTTTTTTTCTTTTTTTTTTGAAGTGGGCCTTACAATGTGAACACAGTTGGATATGGATGTTACAATCCCATTCTTCCTGGCTGATCCTGTAAAGGTCTGTCAGATTGAGGCAGAAACGTTTGCGACCCGCCGCCCTCAGGTAACTCCACAGTTGCTCCAACATGTTTTTCAGATCTCCCGGGTACCTTAGCAACTGTCAGACAGTCCTGAAGCCACAGTCATTTCCTGACTGCGTGCCATGCATGCCGAAAAGTGAACCATCACCTCAGTAAGAGGTCGCTGCACCCTGGAGCACATTTTCTTCTAGATCCATGAGCCACTCTCTATATTTAGCTGCCATGTTTTTCCACTCACGTCTGCAGGTGCGCACACGTGCACGAGCATTGCTGTAGATTCCAAAAAATACTCTTTTATTTTTTACCCGTCTTTCACCTGACATGTGTAAATCTAATTTTCACAGCCTCACAGCAGCCTTAGACCCCCTTTGATATCTATTGCCCCCTAAAAAAATGGCCTTTTGACGTGATTCCCACAGCCACAAGAGGTCACTCTAAATGTCATGGCTGCCCTTCTGTCGCCCATATCCATGGCAGCAATGGCAATTCAGTTGGCTCACCTGATTAAATTGCACCGCAGTGTTCACAACGAATACAATTTGACTAAGATTCTCCTTGTGATTTTCTGAGATCACATTTTTTTTCTCGAGTGCCTTAGCATTCCTACTCGAGTGTCCTCGAGCGTGACACTTAATCCCACTCGCTGGCTGATCCTGAACCCAGTACCAGAGGGCAAAATACACTTTCATACCCCCCCCCCCCCCCCCCCCCCCCCAAAAAAAAAAAAATAAAAAAAAATTAGAGTACATCACATCAGATGAGGCATGATGATCCTGAATACCAATGTGCCGGCGCGACGTGCCACGACTGCCAATCTCCACCAGCCAATTGTGAGCTAATCTGCTTTATTCACACCTGCACACTCCGATGGCAGCTGCTCGGGCTCTCATGTTGATACCATAATGATGCTTCAGGCCTCACTCTGTAATGATGAGTGCTTTCCCCACATGATGGATTTGTGTCTGTTAAAAATGAAAAGACAGGGGGTGTACATAGCAATTTTGATTACAGCCAAGTGGAAGTGGTGAAAATGGAGTGACGGCGGAGGCCTGTTGCAGCCTGCTAATCAATGACATCCTCGCAGACTTTATCTCAGCACCCCTGATTGCGTGCAGATGTGTGGATGTCGCCTTCTGAATACTCATCAATGCACTAAGCTTTTGCAAGACAGACTGTTCTGTCTGCGCGCTGCAGTGTTCTGCCTCTGGGAGTTACCATTACAACACAAGAGAGCGTGGATGTGTTTGAAATAAACCTCACATAAAATAGGTAAATTAAGCAGAAAGAATTTATGCTGAACTAACGATGATGCACAACTATTATAAAGAGAATAATAGTCAGTTCTAGTATGGTCAATGAATTCAGTAAGCTCCAGGCCTGTGGGGAAATAGTCAATCATGAGACCCTTTTAGTGCTGAATCACCTCAGTCTCTGGACTCCGCAGGTCCACTATGCACCACGAGGTGTCAGAAGAGATCCACGTTTCTTGTGACGCACAGGCGTTCCAACGTGAAGTGAAAAGGTTGGGAAGATGTTGGGGAAGAGATACAAATCAACCCTGCATACGATCTCAATACAGATCAAAATTACTCCAAAGGGTAATGACCTTACCATAAATAGTTCCTGGTGTATAATAAAGACCCTTCATGGAAAATGGATTAGTTACACTGTGAGTTGAGCTGAAAGAAAGCAGCACCAAACGAACATTTATGTTGCATCTTTCACACAGGTGAGTGCAATTCAAAATGATTATTGACACAATGACAACAGGACAACACGTGTAAGGACAAAAGTACCTCCAACAAATGGAAAACAATAATGAACAGAACGGTAAAGTTTTCAGACTTGCCTCTTGGTTGTACATTGAACAAGGGCGCTTGATTCACTTGAGTGCCTTATAAAAGCTATCCTGTATGTATTTAATTAAATAGAGCTGCATTGAAAGTGGACGTAGGACAAAAATATCCTTAAAATAAATATTCAACTGACAGAGACAAGATGTACCTTGTTGAAAACCAGAACAAAATTCATTAAAAACAAGAATATTAAATGAGATAAGAAAAATAAAATACAAATTTTGTCACCAGAAGAGGGTACTAAATCATCCAATTCAGGAAAACAAACTATTTTAAAGGAAATATAAAGTATATATAATCTATATATTGAAAGTAGTAGTAAAAGTAATAAAATCTAATCTTTGTAATGGCTTTGGAGGGAGCACAGCAAATATATCCGGAGACGTTCGTCTGGGACAAAAATGCTGCTTCCTGGTGTGGATGTGAGTTTCAGGGGTAAATCCTTTCTTTTGCTGACTTTCAACTTGTTCACAGCCTCAACCTTTCCACCCGTTTGTGTCTCCGCCATGCCTGTTTTTCTGACACTGTCTTAATGTTCATTTCCTGTTGCTGATTGTGTGCTAATATAAGCATCAACTGGTGCACTTACTGCATATGCATTAATGACAAAATGTATACACTCACATCACCAATTTAAATACATTCAAATACAGTCTGGGTTTAAGCCAAAAGAAAATTATTGCACCCTAAGATGGAGAGGGTAGAATGTTTAAGATGTGCTGTGTACCATCACAGTGGGAAAAAATTAGACTGCTATACACAATAAACACAAGACAAATAATAATCAGCTGAAGTATTGTTTGTTTTTGAGAAATAAAATTGCAGTCTTTTGTCTCGTTAGAGCATAGATGGCAAAAATACATGACTGAATAATGATTTATAAAAAACAAACAAACATTTGGTTCATTAAAAAAAAGAATTCGTCATTTGAGTATGTTACCATCATATTGAATCACTTTATCTCTTTGGTTGCTTTTTCAATGCCATTCCAAGACGTGAGATTGCTTGCGTAAAGTACTTTGAGTTGCATGATATCTGTATAAGAATATAGAAAGAAAGGTTTGATTGGTTTGTTGACTGATTGACAAGAAGCTGCAGAGAAGTGTACTTATTTTCATTCAAATAAAAACGTATTTGAATTCAGGAAGGAGATCAGTCAGCTCAAGAGAAAACATTTTACATCATAACAAACATTCTTGTAATCCCAAGGAAAGTCTTACATAGCGTAATATATGCCCTTTTGAGTGTGAGAGTAAATCGACAATACGTCGTTTTAGCACAAGGATGTGTTAGAAAACACCTAAGAAAGGCCACAAGATGTCATGAACCCAAATAAAGAACCTAGAAATTGATTAGCTAGATGAGTTAAATTAGCCTTAGTTGTGCTTTGCTGAATCCCAAACTACAGCTTGGACTTAATAATATCTCTAATCTTCATTAAAAACAAAAAAGACAAATATACAACAGGATCAACTGATCAGTCTGACATCATTAGGAAATCACTGACATTATATTGCCCTAACCTTTACGAGATTAATCATTAAAATAGCTGATTGTAGATGACTCGACGAAGGAAAACGCTTATTTTGTGCAGCCCTGATGCTTTCATCTCCTTCCCAGGCCCTCACAGTATCACATTATTTTGAAATGGGACCATGGCGATAAAGGCTATGAGTGTCTATTGAGTCCTTCTGTGTTCAACGTATTATCCGTGAGGAGTGATTTGCAAAATTGCTTTAACCACTCTTGGCGGCATAGCATTGCTGTAGTGATATGATTCGCAATACATGTGGGGATTTACTTGCCAGGAGCAGAGAGATGTGTTAAATGGGTGTGCGTGTCTGTGGTGGGTGGCATGAGACGCTGTTACTGAGACGCTGTGCTGAGGATGTGGGCTGTCTCCAACACCCCCCTGAAAGAAAAAAAAGAAAAACATTCACCGTGGGATTTGTCTTAAATCAGAACATCTTGTTTTCAACCCAAAAGTATTGATGCTTGTCAAGTAGACATTAATAAACTCGGAGCTAAAAACTTGGCATTTCAAGGATGTTAAATATTGGATAAGAAAAAGTTAATCAGTTCACTTTTAAATGACTGTTGAGTAAAAACTAGACATTGGGGTTGAAGATGATATTACAAATCTGAAGAGATGGAGGCTGAACTCAGACACAGATATTCTATTTTTCAATCACCATAAAAAAAAAGAAAAGATATTACATAGACAGTTAAACGAGCAATACTGAGTATTCTTTTGGCAGTGTCTATGCCTTCCAGTTGATGGCTGTAGCTGAGTGGCCCTTTTGAAGAAAAACATTCCAGATGATTAACAGTACAAAATGAACCACATTAACTACTGTTGAGATGAAGTTAAAAAAAAAAAAAAAAGCATATGAATACTGCTAATATATACCTATACTGACCAATCCTTCCTCTTTTCTCACTTTATCCAAGTTAGTTTTGTGTCATCTGGAGCAAATCCGCAAACATTGAGTGAAGGGCAATACTTATCCTGGAGAGGTCATCAGTTCTACATAGATAATCATCCCATAATCACCGCGAAATCAATCTTGTAAGGATGGTTCTGACTGAGAATAGTGATGCAAAAGCTCAAGTTCTTGCTTTGAGAAATGCAACCTCATTTGAAAAGATGCACAAAGGTAAGGTTTGATGTCGAAATACAATGTGTGCTTGTTAAGTACCAAACAATATATATACATGATGCTACAAAAAGCCCACACATACACAAAGTACAACCTCAAAAACTCTTCCTAATACCACTTCAGCCTAGTTTACTCAATACAACCCTGTGCTGTGCATAGGATAGTCGTGGGCAGGCTTTTTTTTTTGTGGCGCAGCACAGATGGGACACTTCAGCTGCTTTGGATATTTTTATTTATTTTTTGCTGCTCTGCAACAAAAGCGCACCCGGATGTAAAATCTCAAACTAATTTATTTTATGAGAACATACAGTTTCTCCACTCAGTGTCAACAAAGACACGAAGCAATACAAACAACCGAGAGAACGTCGCCCACGTCCTGGTTTTTCAGGCTTCAGGCAGGAGATGTTGGTTGCTTTTTGAATTTCAAAATGGGAGAACGACACAGTTCAAGCTGAATGTGTAAAAGGTTTTCCGAGTTTGAGGAGTAACGGTTAAAGATAGGCATTTTTGTTATTTGAAGAGTCCTGTTTTGCTAATTTTCACAGGTTTTTGTTGTCGCCATACTTTACCACTCTTTCCATTTCCATCTTTGAAAAATTGCTTATTTATGTTATTGGCCATTTAAGAAGCACTTTACATTGTCCATTGAAGAAAATATTTCAAATATCAGTTCCTTCAAGGTCCTTTTTACTAACGCATGCAGTCTTGTCATTGGCCTTTGCCGGGATATACAGCACTGGATGATCTTGATTTGATCCTACTCTTGTCACTTATCCTGAACATTGCACCTTGAATATGTGGCCACTTACAGGAATATGCTGAGAGCTGATGCCATCTTGCGCAAACTTCATTAATAGTCAACATTGAGCCTTTGCTCACTAAGTATTAAACTAATTTGGACCTATTCATAATGAACTCTGGGCTGGTATTTCCAATTGCTCACTTGTAATTTATGCCAAACAATCTCTAAAAAGGAGACGTTGACCTTTAATATTGAATTTGTGTAGCCTTAGTTTGCACCAAATCACAGGAACGTATTCTCCTGCTACTTGTGGAAAAGACTCAAGATGATATATTTTGATATATATTATGACAAGCAAGTAAACCGTTTGTCTTCACAGTGTAAGGAGCAGAAAGATGGATTAATATAAAAGTTTGCAAGAGTTTGACCCGAGTGCTCAGACTGGTTCGGTAAGAAATCAATCATCTGTGGGGGGTTCCTAGTCTGCATTGGTCCAAAGAAGAAAACGCATACAGCAAAAGTTTATTGTCTCACTTGTGGCTCCATCCAGTCACGCTTTCATTCAAAACTTTACCTCACGTCGTCCAATTTAACCCGTCTCTTTCTTTAACATTGCACCACAGGTCATCTGCTGAAAAGAATCTTAATGATATAGAATAAAACAAATGGAAAAGTACTACTGTGCTGATACATTTTCATCACTAATACATAAATCTCACGTGAGCAACAATCCGTTCACCTCATTCCTTACATGCTTGACCCATTTTTGTACCACAAGTGTCCTGAAATCTGATAATTATACATCATCTTAGAATTATTTTTGCAGGTAAAAGCTGTGGTTTACTTACATTTTCATTAGACATAAAAAAAACCCAGCTGTTTTATTGTTTTTCCTTGATGGTGGCATGGTGCTGACATGAGGTAACCAAACACTGCTCAAGCTATAAACTTGAAGAAAAAAAAATTCTTCAATATGATCCAATTTAAGATGATTTATACTGTAATAGATGATATCTTCACATCAGCTTACAATTGTATATCTGCACTCACTCTGAACTCATCTAAATATGATGCATTAGGTATCTCTGTTAAAAGTGCCTGTTGTGTGTATTGCTATATAAATAAAGTTCAATTGAATTGGATTGAATTGAATTAAACATAGTAGACTACACTAACTATCACTAGTTGGGCCTAGTACTGTTACTAGTGTGAAGCAGTTGTTCTATTGCTGCGCTGAATAGTCGAACTAGTGAGGACAAGGATCTTACTAGTTCATGGACCTTACACTGGATATCAACAATATATAAAAAAATCGCTCAAACGACTTTGCATATAAATGTACTGAAATGTTCTGGACCTGTGGAACAGATACATCCTATCCTCTCTGTTGCGCTATCAAAATAAAAGTCTCTCAATGAAATATAAATTTTTTTTTTTAGATATATTTTTATGTTGTAGAAAAGCCATGGTTTCCAGTATTGGGGGGAACATACCCCACCTTCCCCCAGTGGTTCCTACACCAGCACATAAACCGTCCCTTAGGATATGAGGGTCGCCACAGTGAAGGTGACCTCTTCCAGTTGCTCCCTCATTGTAAATGTAAATGACAGGGTGGATCAGTTAAATGTAAATTAGGTTTCCATTAATGTAGTGTTTCAGTTTTGTTCAAGCAATTCATGTGCATATCATTGCTGCCATTATATCACAGTGCGATCATTATTATTGTGTAGCGTTTTGCCGTTTGCTAGTTTTCCATGTTTTCCATGTTTAATAGTCTCCAAGTGCAGACAGAACACCATAAATAGGTGGCAACATAATAGAATGAAGCTTTCAAGTTGCAGTGAAATTCAATTGTATGAATCGGGCACAAGTAAACTTGCTGGTTTTCTACTGACGCTTTTATATTGTGTAAACATTTTATTGCAAGGTGAATCCAAATTAAAATGGAGAGAACAGTCACACACACCATATTACAGCCCATTTACTGTATTGTCGATGGCATTATGTAAGAAACTGTTTTAACAGTTTCACTTTAAAAATATTGTGGTGTTTCGAGGAAAATACAATAAAAACTGGGGTAAAGTTTGCCTTCGGCAAACAGCTACATCTAAACTCCAGTGATCTGTTTTAGCTATTTTTATATCTTGTGCTTCATTGTAATGAATCACATGGGGACATGGGAAGAAATGAATGTATATTCTCTGCGTGTGAGATCTCTATGAATGTAGCAAGGACTAGAATGCAAGGTAGATGCTGTAAATGGATCATACGGAGATTTCATATGTGATTTTCGACCTGCGAGTCTCTGATGTTTGAGAAGAATCGTCTATTAAAGTTTGCGAGGCTGTGACAGAAGTGAAGATTCCAATAACAAGCCAGAAGTTCCTGAGTTCTTGTTCTACACGACTGTCAGCAACTGGCAAGAGCTGATAAATTCCATTCTGTCATGCAGTCTGCTTAGAGCACAGCATCACGTCACTTCTGATAAGGTCATCATCCTGGTGTCAAATTACAGATTATGAGCTGTAATTGTTGGCGTATCTGACCTGCAACATGTTCAGGCTCACGAGGGTTTGGGTTTTGGATGTAGAGTGTAATGACATACAATTTAAACTATTAGCAATTTAGCAAATTCAACTAAAGCAAGTGACCATATTTGGTAAGTTGTGAATCTCCTTATGATTTCTTCTAAACTAACTACGGTAAATTGAAAGAAATACTACAGTGTATGGAAAATTATACTTGTGATTGTTGAGGTAGGTCATATTTGTGTACTTCTAAGATTGTTAAAAGTGCAGTTTGCAGCCAGCCTTAAGGGATGTCTGAGTTTCTCGGGTCTATAAAAAAATGACGGAGCGTGGAAGCTCGCAGCAGGACACACACTGCACAAAGACTATTATTTTCCTCAGAAAGATAACTCTTGCACTAAAAGATTTAACGGTGCAGGTTAGATGCGTGCAGTGTTAGTGGGAGGTAATCGACACTGTAACAGCAGGAGATTATAAATGTTGAAAGATTTTGTTATTAAAACGGTAAAACTCTTTTTGTTTGTTCTGTGCAGTCCAGTGAAAACAGTGTTTGTGATATCGAGGTAGAACTGCGCCGGTAAAGCTGAGATGTGGCAGCTTTTCACCAGGTGGAACATTCTTGCGCTTCAGGTTTTTCTTTGAAGGGCCCTGATGATGGGACGGAAGAGGAACCTTTTTACTCTGCTCGGTGTTGGATAAACACAACTCTTGCTCCAGTAATCTGTGGCAGGTGAAGCCCGTCGCAGAGTGCTGAGAGTGTCTCCGAATCGGGAGTGGAAAATGGAGAGATGCAAACATGAAAGTGATTATTTATGAGCAATGTAATATCGTGGCGTGCTTTACTGCGGTGGATACGGAATCTAATTGACGGAGCAAGCGGGAAAAGGAGAGACAGGGATGAAATATTTTTTTGGCCAAAGAAGCTGCAAATTCAAGCCAAGAGTGTAAAATGTGACTGTAATGTATTCAAAGCCACATGTGTAAAATACCATGCATTTATGTGACATGTATGCTCAATAGCTTCTCATTATCAAATATGATATTGACCTTCACGGTTTGCAGGGGGTCATAAATCTTCCAAGCCAATAAACAGCGGAGAGAGTGCGCATACATGTCTATGGGTGTACGTCAGCAGGTTCATATTTCATATAAATGTGCCACAAATCGATTTTAATCTCATCAAAAAGGATGAGTGGTAAATGGTGCTACCGGCAGGCCTGTTTGAAGAGCCTGCCACTTTATTCACACACTTATGATCATTTGCCAAAATGCATCCCTATATAAGTAAAATTATGGTCACTAGTGTTCTCTAAATACTTTTACTAATCACATGTTTAATAAGTCCACTATTCACCATGAGAGAAAATAAGAAATAACATGCCAAAGCTCCTCTTGCATTCCTTTTGATTTTGCTCTTGCACGACAGTTTAAATAAATAATGTAAGTTCATTCATAGTGGTAAAATGAAACTCGTGAGGATGAACTGTAAAATAAAACTGGTGCTTTCAACATAGCTGAAACTACATATTGTATTGGGATAGCCATTTTTTCCCCCTTATCAATTGTGGCTGGCTTCTGAGTGACTGCATTTTTGCATAGACGGCTTTAACCATCATTAACAGACAGGGACATTCATATGCAAACAGAGAATAGTGCTTATTATTTAAATTCTTGCCGAATTTTTTGATCCACTGTAATTTGGCCCGGTGGTTCAAACCGATGTCTTCTGTGGGGGTGACTAACTTTAAATCTAACAGTATTTCAGCATTTATAGTTGGACTCTAACTGGGCTGACAGGCGTCTTCTTGGCAAAAGTGATTTATTTTCTATAGTCCATTAACGCCCAGAGAACTGCACCCTCCACAGTCAATACAGGTTGTAATCGACAATCCCTGGTCAGGGGTTGGGATGAAGGTGTCAGGGTCTGAGGCAGAGGATGTTGAAGCGTCACTTTTTCACGGAACAAATGGTGCTTGTCATCTAGATCACCTCGCTCTTTGCACAGCCTGGGCTTGTTTTGATTTTTACTTACTGTGGAGGATTTTGCAAGGCCATGTCTTATGATGTGATTATAAAGTGTTATAATAAGGGTTGTAGAGGTTTTAATTTTAATAAAAAAAATTTTTTCATGGTCCACTCAATAAGGCCTTTTTTACATTGGTGCAACATGCCTTGTTTTTGACTGAACAGTATAGAGTTTCCAGAGACAGCGGCCCATCCTCTGGGGAACATATACATATATAAAGCTGTACCTCAGGCCAAGGCTAATGTATTGACTAGAATTTCCACCTCCAGTGTTCCATGCACCTTCTCGAGATTATAGTTAAAATAAATCTCTCTCCCAGAATACTCCCAGAATGCTTATGGCGCAATTACAGGCACCAAGCTGAGTCCCGCACACTCTACTGCAGCTCACAAATTACATGTGTTGCACTACCTTGTTAAAGGAAGCATCTCTCCTCATTTTCTCCTTGAAACTAGTGGTTTGTGTATTCTCCCTTCCAGGAAACCGTGTCTCTCGCTTTCTCTCTCTCACTGTTGGAACATCAAGCACACCGGTGTGTAGGCGTTCAGGCGATCTCTTCCATTCATCATGCAGTAGTTGGGTCTCGGCGATATGTGAGCAAGGAGAGTGAATCCATTCATTAAGGTAACAGCAACCTGAGATCAACACAAGGGAACACAGGGGAGTATCGAGGGTATTTTTTTTTTAACATTGGCGAGAGGAAATGTTATGTAAATAAGGCAGAAACATGCTGAGAATGTGGGTGTGCAAAAACAAATGTTTCTGTTACTCTCAGCATCTATTTTATGTTGTAATTGAACTTAGAAGACCCCATTTAAATGTTTACAAATTGTTTTTTTTTTTTTTTTTAACCAAATCAAGCTTTCATTTTGCTCCAAGAAGAGTGAAATACACTGGCGGGATACATATGATTTTTTTTCCTGTCAATGTTGTCGGACTTTTATCATCATGGTGTTGGATTTGAAATTTCTTGGTTTGTCAGTGGAATATCTTTGGAAAACCCTAAGGTTATTATTATTGTTTTTTCAAATTTTGCAAAAATGAGGACAAGAGCAAAAGAATGATCTGATTACACTGTAGTGGTTTAAGATCAATATTAATTCAAGGCAGCAGATGAAATGCCTCAAGGTGACTATGCAGGACTTTAAATTGAAATAAATTAAAGTGAGTATACAGATGTAATGAGCTCACTTGTATCAGTATGACTGCAGCTAATCTAAATCTAACAACCACTCATTGCTTCATATAATTACTCCACCCTGTGGACATTTCTGCTGCTGCAGCTTTATGGTTTTTTTTTTTGACCCTGAGAGGAGTGTTTCTCAGTTGACACATTACCTAAACATTAGCACAGCCTCCACCTGCATAGTAAAGTACTAAACATGTACTAAACATGTTATCACCAACTCGCAAATGTGCAAATCGTTAAGTAGCACACTTTATTTGTGTCTTGGTGCCACCGGCAATGTAAATGTTTATGACGCAGATCTGCTTGTTATACAGGCTGCAGCAAAATTTATGGCATCATAAAATCAATCTAAATGAGAAATGACAGGGGGGGGGGTAAAATAAGCCGTAAAAGAGCAGATGTTTTTACTCAACAAAGATAAAAGGTATGCCCTGTGGGACGTCTTTCAGCTAATACTAACATTTAGGTTGCCTGATTAGTGTTGCTGTTACCTGATCACTTGTGAAGCAACATTTTATATTTGACACATTTTTTTTAATTTTTTTGTTCATGCAAGGTCTGAAAATCAGGACTGAAAGTCCACTGAAATGGCGTTCTTTGGTGTTTGACCTGTTTTCTTTTTCTTCTCACCACAGCAGCCCTAAATCAGTACTTTTCTTGATTTAAAAACAAATAAACAAACAAACGGCCAAGACTTGCTTGAGTTGCCTGCTGCCTCTTGAAAGACAAATTCTGGATTCTCTTTAATTGTGAGTGGAACCCAGTGAACTCTGCACACAGGAGTCAGAGTTATTCAAAATGGAAACGATCACACAGGTTGTTTTGAGAAGGACTCAACCTGTCCAATCCTCTTGGAGATTTCATGTATGGCATTAATGTTGGTTTTACGTTCGTAGCCGTTGATGCATATGAAGCACAACATTTGAACATTCTCATCAAAGAAAATATCACATGAAGAAAAAGGTTACATTTATCTGTTCAACTGTCAGTTGTGAGAAATGTCCCTTGCTTCCAATAAATGATTTTCTTGCTCTAGTGGTCATGTAAACACGCTGTGGTTGTATTATATGTCACAACTGGGAAATTCAAATGCAGAGTAATCGCTCTGTGAATAGCGGAGCGTTTCCACATGAAAGAAGTTCGCAATGTTTTATAACTACTGTTTACACACACATTGGCTGTTTTATTATGTACACCGACTCAGTCACGACTCAGCTGCTTACCAGCCAATCAACAGCAGCTCAATGTATTTGGGTGTGTCGACACACCGATGATGACCAGTGGAGATTGTGATTTAAGTGATTTTAAGTTATGCATTTTTTGGTGGCTGAGGTCAGAAGACAACGGGCAGACAGGTTTGAAATCATAGAAAGGCCAAATGACCACTCATTATAACCAAGGTATGCAGAAGACCATCTCGGAGCACATCACACGTAGAAGATGATGGGATTCAGCAGCAGAGGATCAACCTGGGCGATTCCCCAGTCAGCTCAGAAAAGGTAAGCCTACTGCTCACAAAATTGGAAAGGAGAAGATTAGAAAAGAAGAAAAAAAACATTGCCTGGTTTGATGAGTCTCGATTTCTATTGTGACATTCAGATAATATGCTTCTCACGAAGCTCAAATAATTTGGACTGGACTTAAAAGGCCTCCATAGTCACCAGTTCTCAATCTTATAGAGCTGGTAAAATTATCACGTTCACTTTCGGCCTTGCATTTTTCTGTGAACAAAATATTTACAGTTAATTCAACATGTCAACCTGCTCTCTGCTTCATTTCCGCTTCACGGTGCTAGTACTACTGCCGCGGCGCACTCGAGTATGCATTAGAAGACAAAGGATGGAACTGTGTTAAATGGACAATTACTCTTAAAGAAGCTGACCGACAGTTCTTTGGAAAACAAGAAAGTTGTACATGTGCTTTGCCAAGCTATGAAGTGAACTGTTGCTGAAGTTATTCACAATGAACAAATCACCAGCAAGTGATTTCACAGCCGTTCAAGACTGAAGTGAATGGATTCAGAATAAACACAATTTCTGTGAAATAAATTTGTGGTTCGGTACATTAAAGTTTTCAAATTGTGTGATTGTTCATGCGTCAACATATCATGGAACTTTATCGAATTGATGGTTGAGATGCATTCAACATTTTCACCTCAAAGATGCATGAAAAACAGGAAAACCGGGTCTGAGAGTGTGTCAAGGGCCAAATTGTGAAATCTACACAGCTGGAACGGAACGTCTCCATTTCTTGATATAGTTGGGAGCAGTGGAAAGAAGATGGTGTGTTGTGATGAATCACATTTTCTTTTACATCCCGCCATCAATATCATGTTTGTGCAAGCACGATGTTTACGTCTTTTTAATGTGACAAAACGTCACCGAGTGACTCATACCGGAGTACAAACTTTTTGTTACTTTATTCCCCAGCTATACAGCAGACATGTGTGCAAACTCCCAACTAACCTCAATTCTAAGAAGGCTGCAAATGCTGAGTTGGCTAGATTTCAGAGCTGAGGTGAAGGTATATATATGTGTCCAACTTTAAACTTTTTTTCTTGGCTACCAAAATGTCTGAAGCTTGACATCCGTTAGTCTCTGGAGGAAAAATCGACTCTCCAAAAACTGAGGAGATATGAGCTGCCAGCCAGCTTATTGGGGGGGTAGCTGTCGACAGCAGTGTCACATTTGTCTCCATGAAGGTGACTCATCTGGTCCATCATGAGCAGTGGTGTTTAATCAAGTCACTATCATTTGCCACATTTTCCTGGCATCCACCTTGTTCACGGCAAGGAAGTGAGCTTTTCATATCAGATAAGGGCGAGGTCTTGTGTTCTCATGCCCTCACGGCAGTAGATCAGTCCTCAGCACAGCGTCTCTGCTTCCAAGGACAATCGGGAGACACAGTTACAAAAGGCTGCTCAGGAACACAAAACAGTTAAGTCATTGAAACACACGTTATGGCATTAAACGAACAAGTGCTTTCATTCTACTCAACACAGTTTTTCGAGTTCAATTTGAGTCTTACTGATGGTGCTTACCACAAAACCCACTTTTTTACTCATTCGGTGCTATTATTAAATAAGCAGAAATCCATCAACATCTAATTGAAAAATGTTCATGTTTGTTATGTGGTGTATTTGCAACAGGGATGTGATCAGAGGTAAATTCATTTTAACGGTCTTTTCTGCGACTGTAAGAAAACATGTTGCCACTCAGTGTGTCGATAACGTCGTCCATTCTTCTCAGTCACTGTGCAGTACGATGCTGCCTCACCAAAAGTAATTCCCCCCCCCAGGCTGTCACTGCGTGTTACCTCCAAACACAAACGAGAAATTACTGCCTTGCGTTTGTATCACTTGACCAATCAGTGGAGCTACGGTTGACGTTGAATCTGCCAAGACTCATAACACAGTTGTGGTGAAGACTGTGATAATAACAAAGACATATTGAGCCTGGAATACAGTCGGGTCTTTTTGCAGTGAGTTGAGAGTGCAGACCACTTCCATTCCCTTCTTGCAATGCCATGATATTCTTGTTTGGTCTCACAATATTGTCGGCCAAAATCCACCTCAACTCCTTTTTACTCTTAACCACTCGAGCCTCGTATTTGTACATATATATTTGCACGGTATAATGTTACACTAACACATACATTACTTAATCTGACCAGAACATTGTCCATGGTGACACACACACATATAAACCTTTTACAAAACCTCAGTCTAACCTTTAGTAAAGTCATAACAGTGCGCTTTCCACAACCCTGGAGTTCGATCCAGTCAAATTATAAGCTTTAGATTGGACCAAAGTGTCAATTGGACTCGTCACTGCTAATAATTGTTACTCTGCGTTTCGGGTGTGTAATGGGCAAAAGTAAATTCTGATGTTTTTATGATGCGTCCAGTGTAACATTGTAACCAAGAGCTTAATAATTTCCCCCCCGATGACTGACCATGCACGTCACACTAAGTGAGGGGGCAGGGCTGTCAGCCAGAGGGAGCCACGCCCCCAAACGACCTCTTGTGATGCCAGGTGTGCAGTTTGCATTGTCTACTGTGGGACAGAAAAAGACACCAGTGAGCCAATTCTGTTGTTTGCATGTCTAATTGGTTAGTTTAGTAATTTTTGCCCAAAATGACCCACTTTCATCATGTTAGATATTTCATCTCTCTGATTTTTGATCTTTTTGATCTATCATCAACAAAATGAGCAAAAGTGTTCAAATTGATGCAAATGTAATTCCTGTGCTTTTCTGTTTGTCCGGCAGTGTGTGAGTTGTTCCTAAAAAAAGATGTAATCGGGCTCACTGATGTCACACTGCCACATATCTTAAAGAAAAGCAATTGCATTAACCTAAACTGGGGGTATCCATCTCTCAGGGGTTGGTTACAATCACAGTGTTGTGCTCACTGTATAATAGGGATTCACAACTTGTGGGTTATGCCAAACCTTTTATTAGCAGCTGAAGTTGTGTTTGTTGCAGTGGTGGTTCCTTAGCCAGGAGGAACATCAATATTTATTTAGCTAATATGGGGACAGAATAATGTCATGATGTAAGGGCAGACAGTATTGTGTACTTTTCTTTATTTCTGAGCAGTCACGCAGAAATAGTTTACTTATCGCAGAGCAGCGGTCCTCAGTATTGCGCTCCACCGATTGCTCCTGATAGTCATGATGAATCAAGCCTCATAATGAGGTGGTTCATTTGAAGTTACGCCAAAACCAACTCTTTTGATTGATGAAAACAATTATTACAACTCATTAACTTAGATGCAAGACTTTACTCATAGACTATTCACTGTAAAATAACTACCGTTGACTTTGGCATCAACAATTGTACAAGTCCCTGCAGCGAGCTCCAAGTTGAATTTCTTCATGTCTGAATGGTGCTATATAAATCAATGGCCTTTATATAAAACCGAAAAAGGAAACAGGATCTTTATCCCACATTTAATGCACCCTTGTTAAGTTCTTCCTATTTGTCAGAGACTGACTGCACAGTTTAGACCCAAGTTCTTGGCAAAGTTCCTCAAAAACTTTGTTGTCTTGAGGGATTCTTTAGTAGGTAAAGAACCCCCCCCCCCAAAAAAAAAAAAAAACCCCACTAGTGTGCAAAAGTATAGCTAGGCGAGACAAAAAGGGAATGAGAGGAGAGCTTGTCAAAAAATAAGATTGAGCTGGGTGAAAAGGGGAGAATAAAAGACAGAGGAAACTGCCGAGGAGAAGTGACGTCAAAGTCTGAACACAAAACGCCTGTCGGGCCTTTGAGGCAAAGCATCCACAGTTCAGCGAAAAGCTGAGAGGAAAGACGGCACCGCCGAAGGAATAGCTGTGACACAAATCAATAAAGTTTTATGTCAACTTTGAGGATTATTTGTGTTTGACATGTGTCCCGAAAATACGTATACATACAGCTTACTTTATGGAAGGGGAGGTAAAGGAGGGATCCAGAGAATGAAAGGGATTTGTGCTCTGATCTCACCGATCTGTGATTTTTGAAAAGGTTCAGGCAGTTCCTTCTTTTCCTTCTTTACAAACTACCTTGTCTTTCTCCACGGCTCTTTCAGGAATCCTTTCCAATGAGACATTCACTCCTCAAACAAGCTACAAAGCTGGAGTTTGTCTCACGGAGATGTTGATACCGCGGCTATGACTCAGAGGAAAAACATCACGGTTTCCCTCTCTGTTCATGAAGAAATCCATCAGTTGAGGAAGCAAGTGAGGCAAAATCTCTCTCCAAGTTCAGGGTAACCTTGAAAACAAAAAGAGCAAAGTGCAAGCTAATAATTGGCACTGTGTGGGCCGACAGAACAAGGGGCCAGATCGCTCCGTTGAGTCTCCTCTTGTCTTTTTCTGAAACTTCTTTTCTTTCAAATAACAGACGGTTCTCATTCGAGTGACTCCTAAATGTCCTTTCTTTGTGTCCTTGCGTCTGACTGAACAAACATGTCATCTGAGGCTTGTCAGCTGTACTGGAGGATCTTTTTCTTCCTGGGTGAGCTCAGTGACCGACGTGCGGCTGCCCTCGCAACCTAAATCATCTTGTCATCGCCAGGAAATTGTACAAAAGATAAAAAATAAAAGATAAACAACATGGTGATTACTGGATACCAACTAGAAACTGAGATGTTTGCTCCTGAGGTGACAGCTGCCAAAAACACTGCTGTATTCAATAAATGATTTGGAATAAGTTTTCTTTTTTCGACTCACTAAACCTGAATTCGGAGGAATAAAAATAGCAAAGGATGTGAGGAGCACTGCCATTTGGCATCTGGCTTATTTATGTTTTGTGTGTGAAAATACATTCCTGAAGTGCAGGTTGTAAAAAATTATATTTCCACACTTTTCCACACCTTTTTGAGCTTGTCATATACAAGTGGCATGCTTACAAATTTGTCGTCAGGGTTGACATGAGCACAAGTGCACTTTTGGTCTTGTGGTTAGGAATCCCAGGATCCCAGGAATTAGGATTAATTCCAGGTGGTGTCATGTTTATAAATTTTTTCATTGCGTCACGTCATCCAGAGGTCTTGTTTGGACGTTTATATGAAGTCCAGACAGGACGTCCATGCAATGTCCAGGGAAGACGTATAAAAATACCCAACTTTCATTCTGGTTTCCTGGAAGACGTCTTAAAGACGTCACCTGGAATACTGTTGCTCAGTGAGTTACAGTATATCCATAAGTGGAGAATACTTCAGGCAAGGTTTAAAAGTCTCATTTCAATTATGTCCCAAAGTGGTATGTCTGTCCCGACTGTGTATTCCATCTGTCTATCATGGTATTTCTGGTGAAAATAGTAAAAAAAAAAAAAAAAAGTTTCCCCAACAGCTGTCCATCCCCGGCAGATTGTTCAAGCAGGAAGCTCTCAGAGTTCAACCATCATCCCAGGGGACCCGTTTTTACCCTTTGTCCCTCTTCCTCTATCTGTCTTTCCTTCTTTCTTTTTGCTCTGCCATTTTCCATGTTGTGGGCTGACCCAGGTGGAGCAAAGGTTACAAAACACCCCGAATGTAGAAGAAGAGCAATAATGGCTGTGTGTGTGTGTGTGTGTGTGTGTGTGTGTGTGTGTGTGTGTGTGTGTGTGTGTGTGTGTGTGTGTGTGTGTGTGTGTGTGTGTGTGTGTGTGTGTGTGTCTCCTGAGACAAACTGCAGAAATCTATTAGAAGCACCTGCAACTGCCCTCTGCTCTCTACATCCCTGAGGAGGACACACACACACACACACACACACACACACACACACACACACACACACACACACACACACACACACACACACACACACACACACACACACACACACACACACACACACGCACACGCACAGGCACATGCACACACATGCAATCAAAACCTCATATTCTCAGCTGGGAAGGATAATGTATCTGCTAATGTTCCAGCTTATCATCCCATCATGAAAGTATTTAAAGTATTTCATGTTTTACTCTTCTGAAACAGACGCTGTAAAGAATAAATACATTTTCAGTGACCAACATCCGGCTTTTGTGATATTTCTCTGTTAGAGTGAGGCAGATGAAATTACTTTCATCCGTCGCTGGTAAAAGGAGAGGTCAGGGAGTGTCCCTGACGTGATCTGGTAGCTGAGTGGTTCAGCATGGGCTCGAAATTGGTCAGCAGTCATTCCCTGTATCGATCTGTAGCCCGACCTTTCATACACGTCACTGTCACTCTCTTGTTTTTCCTTTCCTGTATTTCTTGTTTGTCTCTGGTGTACCCACCATAAAAAGTGGAAACATGTCAAAGACCATGTCATTTTAAAGGAGGCTCCAAGAAGATTTTAAATGTACTGACATTTTGTTAAGTCTGTGTCGAAACTAAGAGATTTTTAGGGTGCTTTAACAAAAGATAGAATGACTATTGAAGAAAGAATCATATAGCCTGTATTGTTAGTAGGAAACTTGTAGGTTCTATTGTGTATTTACATGGTAATTTGTCTTGGTTTTTGATATCTTAGTTGAAAGCATGTAGGTTTAGGTTCAGGAGAAATAACATTTAAACAAGTTGCAACAGAGCAGACATATAGGGATCATTTTAATCAGGTGGTACTTTAAATAATTTGTTGATGAGCTGTATGCAATATGAGGTGTTGGTGGCTTTTCTCTCGTCAACATCATTGAAACTCTTGGCCAACCTTGTATTACTCTGAGCATCCATGAAAATAGACTCAACGTATGAATAAACAACACTTTAAACAGCATTTTATCGTAGCATCTCATGCAATGCAAATAATTTCGTGCAACCTCAACTTCAAACGGTTACCTTGTGATCTTGAAGTTGAGTTAGTCAATATTTAGTAGTCTGTCATTTTCCGGCTTGAATTAATGACTCCTGAGACAGTGAGAGAAAGTTCCCAGTACATGTCATGAATTGTTTCATTACACGTTATAAAATAGATGGAGATGTTGAGATATGAAGTCAGTAAGTAGGTTGGGTCGGCAAAAAATGTATTTAAATGTTGTTCCCTTTTTAAATCAGATTTTTAGTCAACATTATAGAGATTACATTATTTATATTATATTTGCATTGTATGTGTTAATAAGCTATGAGACTAAATAAGTTACTTTTGGCAATGTTGTGGCCTCTTCTGAGTCCCATTGTTCTACATTTTCTGTCTGTGACTCATCAACATTTTACATCCACAGAGACTGGATCCAGACTAACGTACAAGTTTGGATTTCACTAATTAAAGGTATCAAAATGAAGGATTTCATGGCGATTTTCCTTCCATGCAACTGAACAAACTTGATTCGTCGATTTGTTACTGAGAAGTAATTTGAACAAGACTACGCATCAATCTGAATGTTTTATCTGGACCTGCATCGATGCCAGCGTGATCTATCACTGTTTAGTTCCATTCAGAGGATACATGTTTCAATTTTACCGTCTGAGCATAAAAAAAAAAAAAAAAAAAAAACTCTTTCACTTATACCTTCCCTGAATTTCTAAAACTTTCTCCAGCCGACGGCGTGGTTTACCGTGCTGTAATCCCTGGAGATTCATTTCGCTACACGAAAACTTGTGCATTAATTGGCTTCTCCTTTATCTCCTCCTTCCAGTTTCCCACTTGTAAAGGTCACTCTGGTTTCTGGCTCCGCTCAACAGACTCTCATTAGGAAATCGCAGGGCCTGTTTGTAAGAGAGGCTGGATTAAATACCATACAGCATCTCACTGACACACACACACACAGTGCGCAGAGTGAGCCAGAGGCAGTTATCCATAGAAATAGAGCCATTAAATATTCACTCCGCTGATGGATTTAACTGTAGACTGACCCCTGCAATTGAACAAAGCCATAGGTTTGAGGATTGGGATGAGCCGGATGTGAGTTTGGGATTAGGCCTTTGCTAATTAATTTAGTCTGAATACAAAAACATTGTGGGTGCAGTGGGTATGTGTGTGTGGTGTGTGTGTGAGAGGTACGGTGAATGAAGTCCTACACTACAGTCTTCTATCAGTTGTGGATTAGCCGCTAAATAAGCTACATTTATTTTAGCGCCTCACACGCGTACGTCTGCAGCTCTCAGACACAGGGGGAGGTCACTGGTAAATTTTAAATTCATCACAGGAGTGAGGTCAGTCATGTGAATATTTAATGGTGTCATTTCTCTGACTGACAGCATCGGATGGCCTTCTCCAGAATATGTATGCAGACGCAGCATCTTCCCCTCTTGTTCCGATTAACGTATACTTTCATGTTGTGTCTCAACACCAAAATGAATGAATATTAAAGTGTATCTGATGATAAAATTGCGCCCGCAGTGCATACATCACAATTCTCCAGCAGCAATAATTTAGTGACTCTTTGTCGTTTTAATGGGAAAGTGAGTCAAAGCTATGAAAAGCAGACAAAAAATAAAATCCATCCAGTTTGCTTGGCTGTAGAGGAGGAGCTTGATTAGCTGTGAGGCACAAATTGATATATTATGTAACAAGGACTGCTGGATGCAGATGCTTAACTGCTGCTTTGTGCAGCTTCTTCTGTTTCTGGTCCTCTTGAGGTTTTCAGCACCTGGTGTGCAAAGCCTCCAGAGTATTTAAGTAAATCATTTGTGTGAAGGAATCAACTCATGCTTAAATCGAAGGATTCAATCATGACTGTTTTCATGTTGGCTAATGAGTTAACCATCTCTATGTAATTGAGTGCAAAACAGTTGCAACACTGGCTTAATTGCATAGAGATGGTAGTCTCTGCTACATCACTTTGGTTTTTCTTGGTTGATATTTTCATTAACTCCACATCTGCTAATTTGATGCACATCAGGATTCAGAGAGCAGTGGCCATATTTTTGCAAATGAAAGAAATTGCCCCACATTTAATTTTGATCAGACTGAATCTGCTCCATCTGAACACACCCGAAAGGTCACAGCCTGGGTTTCCGTGAAAGTGTCTGAATAGCTCCACAGGGAGGTGTCTCACAGGCTATAAGTCGTTCGTGTCGCCATAGCTGACAGACGTCTGTGAATAACCACCTCACTGCGATAGAGATTTGTGGACCTATTGAGCCTGGGAGCAGTGTGGTGTAGGAAGAAAGGCTACTGTTGGTCCAGGTCAGGTCAGAGAAATTCAAAAACGTTTATCGAGCAAGCAGAGCACAACAAGGAGAATGGCTCTGAAGAACTGACAGTAAAGCAAGGTCTTGTCCAAGATCCTATTCCCATCAGCTGTGCCAATCTCCTTTGCCTGCTGAAGTTGTGATTCATGTGTGATGTCGACCTCCCCTCAGCGAACAGGCTGATGTCTTCATCAGTTGAGAAATGAAACTGTTTGAATTATTTTTTCCCTCACTGAAAACCTGTTGGGACTACACCACCAGATTAAAACAAAAAAGAACAACTTCATTATACGTGTCAAGAATATAAACCTGAGAGGAGTCAACTAGATAGATACAAATATAGACATACGTGGATAAAAGCTCTGCATAAAGTAGAATTTTGACATTGCAGTTTCTTGTATTGGCCAGAGGGGGCACTGTTGTCCTACTCAAGGCGCTCTCCATCGTCTTACCTCAATGCCAGGAATTAATGATTTCACCCTTTCTACTCTTCTCCTTCTCTCACCACACACACACACACACACACACACACACACACACACACACACACACACACACACACACACACACACACACACACACACACACACACACACACACACACACACACACACACACACACACACACACACACACACTGGATTGACTTGCATGCTCACTCTTATCTCAGCTGTAACTATCCGAGGCCTAACCCTATTGTCTGCCATAGTATAACCTTTAAACATGTCTTTTTTTGATCCAACCTCTAAATGTCTCTCTTCTGAAAGGTGGAAAAAACAGCCGTCTGTGTGCTCAGTGTGTTAAATCAACAGACACCAGTGTTGTGATTTCAGCCTGAATGCACCAATAATGTAGGGATTTCGTACCTCATAATGATCACGGTGCACCAGTTATATTGAGCTTTGGCAGTTTGGCTTTTGATAATGATTAATAATGAAGACAGTTTTTGATTTTTTTATTAAAAATGGAATCTGATCTGTATCAGATACCTTGTGGGCACCATCTATGAAATAGGAATTGTTAGCCAGTTCAGTTATATCAGTCTCATAAGATATACTAAACAATTAATTTGGAATATGAATTAATAGTGGTCCCTTGCAGATCAGGGGATCTGGCCACATGATCTCTGACGGTGCTCGGTCCTGCTTGCTTGGGGAAAAGGCAAAAAAAAAAAAAAAAGATTCATTGAAGCTGTAGTTTCCCAGGTATCTTTCCTGGGGAAAAAATGGTTGGTCCTGGCCTCTGGTTCCTGGGAAGTTCTGACCTTCATGGAAGGGTGACCACACAGGGCCATGTCTGAGTCCTGAGAAACGTGAGAAGGTAGGAATTGATGCATTGGGGGCTGCAGTGTTTCATGGCCCCATGCGGCGAGGTGCTCAGGTGGAGTCCTGAGGGTCAGACTCCACATTTTATTACTTTACATCATGACAAATTATGATTATCTGTGGTCTGGTGAAATTCCAACAATAGTGAATCGTGCTTTTCTCACATCTTGTTGCTTCCTACTAACAGCCCTTTTCTGCATTGTTTTTGAATTCCACCAGCATCTCAGCAGCCAAAGGTCACTACTCCTGTAACGAGCATGGTGCATCATTTTTTCCACTACGAGGTTCGGTAGGTTCATTCTATTCATAATGAGCAATGGAGATCACTTATATTCTTCCTAATTAAAGCTTCTGCAGTCTCAGATTTTTCCAGCCATTCACACACTTTCACCCACATACTCACACCACCGACAATGGCTGCCATGTTATGTACTTGTTGGCCAACGGGAGAAATCTGGGATTCTTTGACACGCAATTTTCATGATTCTCCCTTTCAGAGGTATACATGGAAACATGGTCTGGACAGGGATTTTGATATGTCCCACAATATTGCAGAGAGAACTATAGAAAGGGAATATCAGATAATTTTCCGGTAAATATCTGAAATCCTAGTGTTGCACACTGATTTTGAAAAGCTACCCCCCCCCACCCCCGAATCATATTATCCAATCTCTCCTCTGCACAGTCAGCCCATCATGGAGTGAAGTGGCTGTGAAGATCCGACTGTCACCTTCATAATGCTACAGAAATGCTCTGACACGCATCGTCCTAATCCAATATCAGGAAGGGTTCTGCTTCTATCCACCAAAGCACTTCAGATGAAGTACACTGGGATCTCACATGAGACCTTTGGGCCATTCGTCAAGCTGGAGTCCAGAGATTCAGAGACAGAAATGAAAGGAACAATATTTTCCACTTAATTCAGAACAATCTAATCAATTTTCCTCTCACTTGTCATCTCGTGGACATGTCGATGTTTACAAAGCCACAAGACACTGCACATTAATCTATTTGGTTTTGAATTTTTTTTATTTTTTTTTACACTGTAATGTGTAATGTACCTCACGGGTAAGTCCTTGTTCCCCTGCTCTATCGATCACATTGGAGATCTGGATAAACTCTGTGTCTCTAATTTCATCTAAAGGGCGGTAGGTGGATATTGACATCACAATTCATTGACATAGTGTTTTTTTCCCCCCCAGAATTCTGATTGGCTTTCATGATTTCATGCTTCTTGCTCCATTACCCCCTGTAGGAGAAACTCTTAAGGTACTTCCGAAGGCCTCTTTTGATCCCTGACCAGTTGTTCCAGAAGCAGCATTGTCAAGTGTTATCTACAGGAATGCACAGATGGGCCTCGGCCATCCCAATCCATTTGCTGCCTTTTGGTTCACTTTAACGGCTTTCTGCCTTCTACTCGGTTCTCTCTCAGAGATGAGTGGGCATCGTTGACTAAAGGGAGAGGATGCTGTATTGTCTATTGTTCTGTTTACGACGCCTTCACAAGGCTTCCCAGTGTTTTATTGACGCATGGACCAGGCTTTGGGGAAGTGCTGATTAGGGGAGGGAGACTTAAATATGGGGACTTGAGGGAGGCCCAGGCAGTCTTGTTCTGTTTGTACTGCATGCATGTGCTAGAGGGGAGCCCCTGCTGCCATTTTGAATAAACAACCCATTGCATCGTGTCCACGTCTGATTATCACTCATCTTCCTGAAACCGTGCATCACTGGGGAACATCAGTTTTTCTATGACACCCCCTACAGGCTTGGCATGCTCATTGAGGCTCTGAACCAGGTGTATATGCGGGTTTGTGTATATTAAGATTTTTTTTTAAATGTAGAGAGGTAATTGTCCATTCTTTAAAAAAATAAAAACAGGGTACATGTAGCCTTAGCCTCAGTCTGTTAGTCTCCTATAATCTCCAGAAGTTTGTCATTTTTGTAAATTTGAGTTTTCGTTTGCTTCAATAACATGAGCTTCTCCCCTGCCAACTGTGGTGTATGGCATCTTGAGTCCTGCTCTGACCTTACCTGAGCAACTATGAGAGAGATAGGCTGTCTCTTGCCATTACTGTCAGTACTCCTGAGATTTAAGTAAGTCTGACCGTAACAATTTCAGAATTGCCACAAAACTTCCCGTAACTTTTTGACTAAAAGGTGACAAAAACAGCTTGAGGTTGTTTGGGGCAACTTACTGACTCCATGAATAACCTCGAGGAGATTATTAAAATACTTTCTTTCTTTTTTTTTTTTTTTAACATACACTATACATAGAAAAAGATTTTTAGGTGTCTGGTTTTTAATGAACAAACTTTTATTGATTCTTTTCATCAATAATTATTTTACCTCTGTCTTTTGAAGACACTGAAGAAAAGTTGGATGTGATGTATAAATACGACAACAGCCTTGACAGGATTTTGAATTGACCCATTTTCTTGAACTTGTTTATGATTGATATATTGGCCAATGTGTGACTGTAAATCCTCCACACACACGCACAAAAGACAACACACATCATACAAAGTTCAAACAGAGCATTTGTAGCCAATCTGTGATGAACCTTCTCTAAGAAGTTCATCTCAGGGCAAAATAAAATCCCTTGCAAAGTAACCGGTACTCATTTTGTCAGTATAATGAAAGAAATGTAATGTGCTGTGAGATGAATTGCCAGTTGCCAGATAGTGCAATGACTTTTGTGGAAAAAATGCCTCACACACCAGCTGAGAGCACAGTGAAGGCAACGAGCTGCGGAGGCTCTGGAGTACAGTGTGAGTTAAAGTGGGTATTCAAATATTACTATTACTGAAACAAAGTGGCATTTTAACGCTTTGCTCAAGTGTTTGGCATAATTTTAGCCTTTTTATATGTCAAATCAATTTTTTTTTTTTTTCTTGTCCGACACTGACAATTTTCGATTGGGTAAATCTGCGGTTTGAAGCTTAAGCTTAACATCCTCTCAATTTGATGAAACTTAAACTTTAGGAGCATGCAAGAGTGTCATCAAAGGCTGCCAAGCTGAATCTTAAATTACCGTTTTCCTCCGTGTCTCTAATGGATCTCTCTAAATCCAGCTTTTATAAAGGCTTTTAAATGCAATGCATTTGCTCCCTTCGCTCAGCAATAAATCTGAATGTCACATTGAAATCTGACCTAACACTTGTTAATATTACACGATATATAACATTTTTCACCAATACTCCTATGATTTTACATTTGTTTGATCTGTACTCACTGGTTATATAAAATAAATACATATTTACCAACTTGGTGGGAAACAAGGGTTTGGGGTGGCCGTTGATGTCAGTTTGTTGTATTGCTCTATTTTGAGAAACTCAGTTATACCTGTGTTGGATACAGTGAGACAAATGGAGCACTTAGTCAAAGCACTTTAGCTCCGAGTCCATTATAGCCCAACCTTGCTGTGCTCCTGAGCTCTGGAATAGCAGGTCCTTTGTTTTGAATAATAAAATAAGTCTCGACTACTCAAGATGATGATTCATCCTCCGATACCCAGTGAAGGGCAAGGATCAACTTCTTACACCAGGTGTGTAATTTATTTAGGTTACTCAGCAGTCAATATGTACCACCATATATATTAATAACGGTATTTGATCAAGGCAATGCTATTTTCCATCATCATTTGATACAGGAGCTGCAAAATGCTGTAGCTTTTAGCCATTCCACCGCACAGTGAGAAAACCATGGTTCAATTTCAGGGCTTGAGATGGAAATGTGTGGAGTTTGCATGTTCTCCCTGTGGTTATGAGTTTTCTTATAGTGCTCTGCTCTCTATCCTCAATCCAAAGACAAGTTAATAGGTGATTGTGGACTGCCCAAATGTATGATGGATTTTGGTTGTCCAACATTGTCATTCATATTAAATTGATATATTCCAAGTGCTTAAGGCTTCTATAGATGTTTACATATCTACCACAAACATTCACATGAACTTGGATATGAGCCAATTGAGGTTATTGTTGTTATTATAATTGTCACATAAAGTATAGACTTATGCAGTTAATAAATCAAACAACCTGTCGTCGGACCTTGTTAAGATTTTCTGTCATTGTTTATCAAATGTTATAAATATTAAAATTTACTTCTTTTTATCTAAAGTTCAGTTGTTTTTTTGTAATTGCTGCTTTAAAGTGGTCAGTATCTTGCTTGCAAGGATACATTTTTCATTATCATAGCTATCACTGAGAAGTCCACATGAGAGCGGTTGTGGAATAAATCCATTTAATTACTAACATGCCTTCAGGCTCAAATTGTGTCCAAAACAAAGAATAAAAGTCTCAGCGAACGTAACCCAGGGTGTTGACATGGAGGCCATGTGTCATACTTAATCCTGGCTTCTCCAAAATGGACAGATAGGCAGTGGATGGGCGGGAGACAGGATATAGGCTTCAGAGACACAAACTCAAACCTGGCCTCGGGCTTTTCCACAGTGCCACTCTGTGCTTCCTCACTCAACGCTGCTCTGCAGAGCCTCTACCTTCTGAGTGACAGCGTTGAAAACTCTGGCCCAGTAAACATAGATTGTCAGCACAGGAAATGAAGTCCGGCCCGCCTGAAAACAATATCAGGCACCAGACCAGTTTCAAGAAGTAATAATAAGTATACGATTTTCTCCCACTCAGGTCAATTCAGAATTGTTCTTTCAATGGCTTCAAATGTGGGGAATTTGCAAGCAAAATGGCAATCCAAGAGGACGGAACAAGAGGACATTTTATGCATTTTATGCAGCAGTTGCAAAACTATTTATTAGACTATATTTATCAGACTTCATTGTAAGAGGTCTGATGAAATATTAAAAAATATTAATATTAACTCAGAATACAGATTTACTTACAATGCTTTACATCAAATATATTAAAATAGAGCTATTGTTGGAAGTTGAATACTATCAATAATGTTCGTTGTAAATGTCTGGGAGATTTTTTGGGGATAACGGAATTGATGAAGTAAAAAATAAAATCTATTAAATACCTGGGAAACTGGACATTGTTTTTACTTAGTTTCCCCATTTCCTTATGTTGGTATGAAGGGTGCGTCCAACAGTGTTTGTCTTTACTGTAATCTTAGTGTAAGTCAGAAATTGAAAGGCGGTTTAACCACCCGGGTTAGGCTCCAGAAATTTTTTTTAGGGAATGACTGCTTTCAGTTTGTCTCGTAATCATGACAAGAGAAAGAAAGCAGAGTTGGATAAGGCTGGTGAAGGGCCACTAAGTTATTAATGGATTAAAGAAAAATAGCCTGAGGATTTTATTCCAATAAAACCCTTTAATTCAAATGGCATGTTGTAACTATCAACTTTAACTCAATGGTATCATGGACATGTTTTGCCACTCCAATGAGGGTTTCACAGTAAAACTGACAATGATTCCCTCTAAAATGTGACTTGCTCAAGTGAATATTAACTTGATAATTATCGGAGAAAAGCATACAACAAGCATCCCCCTTTGTCTAATGATGAAATGTTCAGATAACCGTGTTGTGTTGCATTGCGTTGCGTTGCATTGTGTAAGTGCTTTCATTTGTAGGAACCTTTGAAATAATTAAAAAGACATTGTTAGTGATGGTCTATGTGCTGTGTCACCACAATTCTTATTGGGCAAATGGCATCAACTGATACATGCGTCACGCTATAAACAAAACTGTCTTCCCCCTTCGCTTGTCATCTTGTTCACCCATCACACGACCACTGATTTTAATGATTCATAATGTAAGTCTGCAGGGGATTTTTTTTTCTTCTCCCCTCCTTTAAATGAATTCATGCGACTGATGCACATGGGACTTGATGGGAGATTCAGTTTCATCGTGTCAAAAAAGTAAACTCGCACGCAAAGTCCCATGCTCACGTGCAAGCACATACATCAGCAGTATATTAAAACACAATAGCGTCGCGGTATGTGTATACTGCAGTCTGGCTTCCATTAAAAAAAAAAAAGCGAGAATGTATCGTGACAACAATTAATTTGCCTCCCTCTTTTCTCTTGGTGTGTTAATTATGTTGGCTTCGATGATCCATTTATTTATTGAACTGTACTTTGCGCTGTAATATTGACTTAGAGTAATAGAACGGCTGCACATTCCTTATCTATTTGGACCCGTAGTAATGTGATTGTATTATTACTGCTTACATACGTTTCCGATAATAACACATTAAATAATCATCTTTTCCAGAATATGGTGACGATGAATATTATTTGAAACCTCTCCGATTGCAGACACACTGCACATTTTCCCTCATTAAATGCATGTGAACATATATTATATTCTAGTAGGGTGGACAATAATGGTCTCATTGGCCCAATAGTGTGCTTTTGGAAGGCATCATGGGGTAATTAATAGATTATGATACCATAACAACTCAAATTAAGATTGCATCAACACTCAATATATTGATAATACTTATTATATAGCTAACGATAAAAATGCTAACGTTTTCACACAGTTGCTGTTTGTGTCAATTCATGAACAACACTGAACAATCTTTCCATCCACACACGCACACATTAAAGGTTGGTCATTCCAATTATGTTTCCATGTAATTTCACACTCGTGTACGTGTGGCAGGGGTGGGGATGCGGTGGGAGTGCATGTTTTCCTCAGGCTATTAAATCACTCCATTATGCCCATCTAATTACATTTTTTTTTTTCACAAACAGAATCCTCGTAGGCGAAAAACACAATTAACCCACATTTCAGAAGGTAATGTTGTACATTGTGTGTAATATGATACATTCATACAAGTAAAGAGCATAGGTGCCAGCCACAGAAGATAAAGCAGTGCACACACAAAGCTGGGAGTGTGCAGCATGACATTATCAATCCTGGAGCACAGGGCTGTTTTACAGAGAGCGTCTACTAAATGACATGATCTACATTCACCACCAGCCTATAAAGACGGGGCTTTGCAGTACGCGCCGTCGGCTCGGACGTTTCTCTGAGCTACACCAGGACACGTCTTATATGTGTCCAATCTATTTCATAACACTGCGACTGTAGCATCTGAGCTTCTTGGGGATAAAATGGAGAGATCCGTCTTCTTGAGAAAACTCTTGATAGCACCTTTAATATTGTACCTCAGCATCGTCAACATCAATATCAACAGTGGAACAGGGGAAAGATGAAAAGAGAAATGGGAGGAAGATGATAACATACCAGACACAACATTTCTTTTTATTGCTGCAGGAAAGAATTCCATACACGAATGCACATACACACAGACTTGAGGACTTTCCATTGATATACTGCAATCTCTTGGCTTGAAACCTAATTATCTTAAGTGAGTGTCTCACCGTAACCCTAACACGAAGCTAAAAATTGTGACACAAGCTCAGTAAACGCATTTTAAAGCCAAATAAATGTTAACTAATAGATTGGATGCCACAGTAGTAGTTCACTTCCATAGAGAGAAAATCAAGACGATTCTACCATCATGACAGAGCCTGTGACTCTAACCCTGGCTTAAACAAATTTTATAAACACGCTTTAACTCTATAATAAAAGTGAACCAGTTTGAGACCTTGCATTTAGTTTACTATAGTACAAGGTTTGCGTGGCTTCATGAGTATATTGTTTGTCACAAAGGGATAAATACATGAGACTACTGATGCATGCATGCACATGACTGGGTTCAAATCTATGTTGTATACAAGGCACTAAGCTATCGTTGTTTTTAAAAAAAACAAACAAATAAGATGCCTCATCTATGTGTACAAACATCCTTTAAAGCTACCTTTCCACATTCAGGACATTGTTGAACACAGACAGTAACACATGGCCCTACTTGACATGCGGACTGCCCGGGGTCAGCATAGATTTAATCTGTGAAGGACTTCATCAGTTACTGCTCCCGCTCCACCGCTCTGACCTGGGATCCTCTCATCCACTTCTTAAGACACTGCAGATCTGCTCCCGATAGCCGTGGGAATTATGCCGTGATTAATCTACGCACATTATCTCCAGGCTACTGGAGTGCAGAGCTTTGAGATGAAAAGGAAAAAGGAGCCTAATCTACAAATCTGCTGAAGGTACGCACAATGGAGATACACCTGTGTGCCTTATCTGGCTTCCCCGGTGCCCTAACAGAATAGAACATGTGCTGATATCAATATCAGGGTTTTTGGCCTTAATCTCCCTCCAGTCCCTCAAGCTGTGCACATTATGATGAGCTTTGCATGGATTTTACATGGCATGGACTTGAAATACCGAAGTATAAATGTGAAGTGCCATTTAATTGTATCAAATCATGTTTTAAGGTCAATTTTCATCCCTTTCTGTTGCATACATGTGCATATGGTTAAATAATGTAACTTCTTGTGTTCTGGTGAAGCGAGCTGAGCTTCACATGAAAATCTATGAGGCCTTTAAGTGATGGTCCTTGTGTGAATGTTGGCTGAGAATGAATGTTAGGACAATGAAGCTTTCTTTCTTTCTTTCTTTCTTTTTTCTTTCTTTCATTCTTACTTTCTTTCTTTCAGCGGTGGGACTGGTATGGGCTAGCTGGAACCAGCAGATGGCGGTAGTGGAACTGCCGTTGAACCCAAGAAGAAGAAGAAGAAGAAGAAGAAGAAGAAGAAGAAGAAGAAGAAGAAGAAGAAGAAGAGGAAGAGGAAGAAGGAGAAGGAGAAGGTACATTTGTGACTCAAATTGTCAGTGTTTGCTACTGTGATGGAGTGATGGTGTGTCTATTGTTAGAAGATGAAAATTTAAAGTCTCAGTACAAAGCCTGCTGATTCACTGTCACTTCTCTTCACACCTGCACTGTGATAACTTTACACGTTGTTTTTTTTTTTTTGTTTTTTTGCAATAATGTGCCGGTAACTATATCACTGATTTAAAATCAACAATGCAGCTGAAATTAATCAAACTGCAGCACTGGAGCACTCATGTTGCTCTATTCTAATCATGGCTACACTGTTCTTAGAATTGGAAGAAGCAGTTTTCTTAAGGGCCGCTACTTTAAATTAATCAAGAGGAAGGGGACTTCAATGATGAAATGACTCAACCCTCATATCAGCAGTATCACATGTGTCTGACTGTCGGTCTCTCAACACTGTATAAGCAGCTACACTCTGATACGTGCTGTCTACATGTTGATCGCAGCTGTTTTCTTGCTGCTTCTTCTGATTGTCATTCGCCTGTGGACCCGTTCCCTTCGAGAGGTTTGTAAACAACCAGACTGTGTATTTATCTCTGCATAACTGATGTAACACGAATCAGGCAATACTTAGTTAGGCTCAGCTGCACCACCACTTTAACACAAATATGGCTCTATTATTTAGACAAGTTAAGATGACTTAAAAGTACTGTAGGGTCTTTTTCTTAGTAAATAGATTTTTTTTTTCCATTTCCAATAACTTTTAGCCAGAAATTGAAGTATTAATTTTCAGTAACCTGCATAACACTAACAGTTACTTTATAGTTTTGGTGTAAACATATGGAACACTTTTAATGCCTCAACCTTTTGGTTCAGGTAAAGGTGAGAATATTGAACAGAATTGATTCATATTTGATTTGTGTTTACAGCTGCAGCATTGATCCTTATGGGATTGATGTAGTTACTGCACCTACTTACTTCAGTAGAGGCTACGTTGACCTCAGACGTGATCGGCCTTGTTTTTGTCTGGGTTTTTGACATTTGCTTGTTATTGCACGAGGGGAACTTTGGTCACATCCACCAAATTCTGCTGTTAGATGAGATTTCTGAGAGAGAGCGAGAGAGAGGGCGAGAGAGAGGGCGAGAGAGAGGGAATACTGAGCTCCGTCCTCAGATGAACCGTCTCAGAAGTTCCCTGTTATCACTTATGTTTCTGTAAACTCATAAGCAGCTAAAGGTAAAAAACAAAACAAAAATGAAAACAACAAATGTAGTAAATTCATGAGCCAACCTAAAGCTCATGTCCCCTTTTTTTCTGAACAGCTCTGTGTTTTATTCAACCTGCTTTTTCTCCCCCTTTGTCTACATCTTACGTTCTCCCTCCCTACCTCGTCTGCCTGGATCACTTCACTCATTCTCTCTCTCTCTCTCTCTCTCTCTCTCTCTCTCTCTCTCTCTCTCTCTCTCTCTCTCTTCTCTCTCCCCCTCTCTCTCCAGCAGCGAGTGCCTCTGTAATTCCTATTCTTATCTACTCGTTGGCGCGAGGATAAGAGCTTCTTTGCTCATGTGCTCCTGCTCTCCACGGGGAGGAGGAGACAGAGAAAACATTTTAAAAAAATCTAAAATTACATGCAGGGAAGCGGGAAAGGGGAGACGATGGGAGGAAGGCAGGGACGAGGGAGTCGGAAAGGGAGTAAACATCTCAGCAGGCGGAGCAGAGGAGTGAATCAGTGAGCGGGGTTGATCAAGAGAAGTAGATACAAATTAACAACCCCAAAATATTTTTTAATTATTTGGATTTTTTTTTTAATGTTTGAATCATTTTGATGTTTTTTTTTTTAATAAGTTAATCCTGTATCGAGTGTGTTGAGCTCTGCTCTGCTCTGAATCCCTTCAAGGCCTCTGTGACAGAAAAGTCCATTTAAAAAATTTTTCATACAACAAGAAAAACAAACACACACACAAACATACACACACACACTCAGGGGTTCGTGCACTCACATCAGTCCTCACAACTTTGAGTGTGTGTGTGTGTGTGTGTATGTGTGTGTGAGCACAGCCTCATCCTCCGAGGCTGTCACACAGGGACTGCTCATTAAAAGATTTCATTAGGATTCAATCAGGCCATAAGTAGGGCAGCTACACTATTACAGAGTGAACATTTGACTGAAACATGACTGCGGGAGACATGATATAATCAATGAGTCAGTGCATGTGAGAGAGAGAGAGAGAGAGAGAGAAAGAAAGAGAGAGAGAGAGAGAAAAAGAGAGAGAGACATTATGACTGAACGATTTAACTGAAATATGACTGTGGCACAAAAAAAAAAAAGGGAGAACAGAACAACATTAAATTGAAACACGGCCAGTCTCCATTCCTCTGGATGTGTAATGTCGCGTTTGTTCCTGTTGACTACTGGCGGCGGCTTCTGAGATAACATCCGTCGGTCCAACGCGGCGGCAAAAGCTGGAAGGACTGGAGAAACAATCATTGGATACCCGAGTGGAGCTCCTCAGGCACCACGAGATGATGACAAATAGGAGTCTTGCATAACTGCAGGCGTGTGAATAATCCAGACTGGGAGTCGGCTCACCCTCCGTTGTGAAATCAGGAGGCGGCAGTGAATGATTGATTCTGATCAAATGTGTTGAAAAGGGTAGATTTGGATGTTCATCTGGGGAAAGGCAGAGTTGCAAATAGTTTTTTGCTTCATTTGTTTTTCATCCTCCAGCTCAGATGCACCATCATTCTTCCATCTTGGCTCCTGCTGTCGCTGTCCCTGGGCTCATTCTGCTCATGGTTATAGTTTATATGAGACACAGAGATGGTAAAATACGTGGATAATACAAGTCAGTACCTTCCATAGTATGTCATAAAAATCAAATTTGGAAAAATAACACAAAAAAAAAATGGACTTTAGCTGGAGCCAACCTAAATCAGTGACATATGGGACATTAACATGAATAATGCTGAGGTGAGAGAATTGAATGTGCACTGTAATAAATAATTTCTTCTTTCAGCAAAATCTAATCTATTATTGAAATAAGGCATCAGTGTACCCAAATTATATATTCAAAGTGCCATATTTTTCAGGGACAAACGAAGGATGAAATGTGACGCCGTCTCTGACACAGACAAAAAGAAATATTGTTGGAGCTGGTAAGTCCCGTAGATACAGTAAAGTAAAAAGTCCAAACTGTTCCCATTGGACCCACAGTGTAAGATTTATGCTGACCACTAGTGACTAAGGTGTAAGACCGTGGCAACCGCTCTAACTCACTGGCAAAATCAGCTTGTTTTCATGCATGAACAATAATACCACCATGTCATATTGTGTCCAGCCTGAACATTATAATGGATTTTCAGGCAAACTGTTACAAGTGGAGTCAAGTTGAAATACATCTTTGGTAAGGATCTCAGAGATGGGGGCAGTTCCTGTCACCTCATATCGGTTAGAGTGATCATAGTGTGAAAACATGCTGGAATGCAAGCTTGAACTATGTAGGGGCAAGACTCTGGAAACATGGTACATCTTAGTACTGGAGTAATGATAGGCACACATTACATTGTAATGTTGTTAAGAAATACATGCACATATTAATTAAAAAAATGTTTTTAATCTGATAAACCCACAAATTTAATAAAATACATAATTCTTTCTAAGCAATCACAATGCTGAGATCACATTTATTTCACCGGGCCACACCACATTAAGTAGACCTCAAGCAAAGGCAACCAGTTGCGAGAGAAAGAAAGTATCTATAAACTTTGAATTTTATGTCTTACTCGTTGGCTGAGCTACACATCGTTCGATGTAGCTGGCTACAAAACTTAATCCCAAGGTGGTGAAGAAACTGAAAATGCAACTCATTGTCACAAAACATGTAATTATATAGTGTGTGTGTTTTGTTTTTTTACATTAATCATTGTAGTTGTACGTAATTCCTTGCAAATATTTCAGAAAAAAATGCTTGTTTTCAATCCACATTTTAATATTACAGTAAGAACAAAATGCCAGATATGGAAAGTGGAAATTGTAACTATCCAATTTTCTCTCTGAAAAAAAAAAAAAAGAAAAGCTGTCTGAGTTCCATTCTTTGGAAATGATTAGGATTATTGAGCTCAGATACCACTCTGACTCACTTCCACTGATCCATTGGTAGGAGAACAAGGCACCAAATCATTGTGAGACAAACTGTGATGACATGCATTTAAAGCTACACAGCTTTTATTTTGTAGTAATAATTGTTGGTTCATGTATGCTCTGAGTGAGTTTATGATTGGGAGTTTGCTGGTTTGAATCAAGATCAGGGCAGAAGTGCATTGTGCATTGATATAATCAAGTGGAACTGTCCTCAAAGGTGATTTCTATCATGCCTGGTGTGATCATAACTTGGTGCTGACTCTTTTAGTTTTCTGCGATTTTCTTTTTATTCAATCCAAGATCGTTCCTCTGGTACATCTGATATATCCATTAGGAGCTGTGTCTGAGAGAAGCCAGTGTTGTGTACTTCTACAGGACTTAACAACACAATACTCTAACAGAAACAAAGCCCGCAAACAGTAGTTGAGTGTAATGTAAAGCTTACATAAACACAAGGCCAGAAAGGCTGCTTGGAATTGAAGCTGCAGCCGCTGCCAACAAGGCAGGCGATATTTACTCGGCCTACTCTGATTTGATTATACTGGGACCAGGAGGCAGGATGCCAGATGAGCACCGTCCCAAACAAAGAAAAAAGACCACAATATTGCACCGATATCTGAAAACCACTCTTTAAAAATGGCCTCAGGGTGTAAATATTACAGCTGAATGAATTTCTGTTCACTCCCATCACCTAAAGAATAAATAAATACGGATAGAAAATAAATTTAAAAAACAATATTCCACCAGATATCTTGCGCACCAAATGCCTGAAGGGGCTGGATATCATTGCCTGAGCCCTTTGCTGCTATTTGAGCATGTGGCTGGGGCACACACACGAACACACACATACACACACTGCACATAAATAACCCACAGGGACGTCTGGTAGAAACTCTGTGGTAATGCAAGGTGACAGAATTTGGAATGGGGAAAACACAACTGAACTGAGTTATCACAGTGAAGAGGAGGAGGGGTGCAAGTAAAAGGAGCAAAAAGGGAAAAGATGATAATCATGTAGGGAGAAGGAGAAGGAGAAGAAGACAACAAAATGAGAAATGGGTGAGGGAGACAAGACGATCCAGGAGGGTGAGGCGAGGAGGAGGGCAGTGGGATTTAAATGGTTAAGGGAAAAAGCAAACGAGGGTGAGATAGAGAGCAGCCAGCCGGGTGTCATGAAACAGGAACAATGGAGGGAAGGCCAAAGAGGACAAGAGTGGAGGAAGAAAGAGGAGATGAGTTAATGTGACCAGAAAAAAAGTATGAGGGGAGGGGGATGAAGGGTGAAAGAATGAATGCAACAGAGATTAAAGGAAAGATGATAACCTTCATATGTTAGTGCAACAACAAATGGCTTGTTGTCTACACATATCAGTCTGATGCAAATGAGTGTGTGTGTGTGTGTGTGTGTGTGTGTGTGTGGGTGTGAGTGACAGTGTGTCATGTTTGTGCGGTGACAGTTTAATCAGGTGCTTGGGCTGTGTTTTCTTATCAAGCTGGGGAGAATCTATGTTTGTGTGTGTGTGTGTGTGTGTGTGTGTGTGTGTGTGTGTGTGTGTGTGTGTGTGTGTGTGTTTGCGTGCCTGTAAGATGTGGATTAGCATTGTAATCAGTGAGACTTTATCGATGCACCAGTTGAGAAACAAGTCAACACAGGCAGATTAGCGCCAGACAATCCACAAATGCTTCGACACGAGGCTATAAACAGCCCCACACACTCATGCACACGTTCACATGGACACACACAAGTAAATATGTTTAACACCCCCCCTCCCTCCCCTCACGTTTGGTGGCATTTCACTGGTGGGGACGAGTGCTGTGAGTGGCGGTGGGCTTTCCACCTGAGGGGACTGCTGCATTTTGATGCAGCACCTTTGAACTGCTCCGTCTCCGGGCTGACATGAAACACAGAGTCAGACGTCACGCTCTCTGCTAACACTTGTCAGTCAGATGTGGTCCCGGCATCGCAGGGATCTCTGATGTGAGGGCAAAGCACATTTTAGAGTCCAGACACATCCATGAAGGATTAATCACACTTGCTTGCCCCATGCACTGCTTGGTGGCAATATGAAATCAACCCTTACAGTTTTGGGTCAAGTCAAGGTGCAATATGTGGAGTAGGGCTGAGCGATGTGGAATTTTAAATGCATAAAAGTGGCCCTTTGGTAGGTAATACAGTACTTCATTAGTCTGCTTCACCATTCGTGGCATTAAGGAAGCAATTAAGGACATTTTTTCCTGCAGCTGTTCTTGTCACATCCTAAAGGCCGATATATCATCTGTCTTGGGTTGACCTTGGGAATTCATCCTGATTTCCTCTGCCTGGTGGGCTTCCCACAGAATGTGTGGCAAAATGTGTCCCTCACTGGACCCGACTTAGTGGTTTTTCATATATCGATACGCACCTATTTTTTTCTAACGCATCAACTCGACACATGACGTGAGACGACGAAAGAAGTTCTCTTTCCATCAGTCAGAATTTCATTAATTTCCATGCATGAAATCTCCTGACGGATAAACTAAGGGACTTTTTTTGTTTCCGTCCTGTCTTCAATTCAGTATTTCATTTTTGGATTTTAGGAGCACAAGCATGAATGAATAAATGATAATAAGTGAAAAAAATAATCATTCCAAACTCTAACTATAATAACAATCTGTTTTTGAAAATGATTCTCAGCCTTTCCTGGAGCTTTCAAAAAAGATTTATTCAAAAGCTCGGTGCATCATTAGAAACGAAAACTATTGGTTGGGAGACATAGAATGCTTCTGAGACTCGACAACAATAATTACGAGCGGACTCGTTGTTTCAGGAATAATCAATAGCTGGTTAGGTTGCAAAGTTGCACTTTACAATTTCCTCATTGCCACTTTTCAGCTAAACATTACAGGGAGATGAGGCAAAGGCCCAAACATTTAACTTTTTCATTAAATGAACACTGGACTGCTTCTACTGCAGCTCTTTTTGTCAATGGAGGTATGCCCAACCTGAGGTCATTCTTAATTCAATCGGTATCCATTGACTCATTTCAAGGTTTGCCATCAGCCTTTTACTCTGCTTGAGCCCAAGAATTTTTAGTATCTTAGACTCACAAATTGCTTCTGATCTTATCACTCACAGGGAATTGGAGAGCAGAGCTTGACAATGACTGTTTAACCAAAGAGCGGCGTGTCTGTAGAGAAACTGTAGAGAGGTGTGGCTTTCGTGCAAAGTCTTTTTTTAAAGCTCCAAAATCCCAAATGTCACCAGATTGACTGTAAATGCCAAAAAGGATACACACATAATGGAGCAGCTCCCACAGAATGTCACTATTTGAGTTATGAGTTCATCAAATGAGACCGGCGCAGCCGGTTCCTGAAGGGACAATTGCCATTTTGATTTCACTCTTGCATAATTCCTTAACCAGACATTTGTCATGTGCAGAAAAACAAAAGAAGTTACTAAACCGGCCGGTTTGCATCTGTGAGTGTTTTTTCTCAGTGTATGGCGGGAGGGGTTGCTGATGCCCACATGCTATATGATTAATGAAACGTTTAACTGGTCATAAAATAAAATCCCCCCGAAGGAATGTACTGACCTTTTAAGTTTATTCGGTTGTTTTTTCCACCATCACTCACTTGTCGCACTCGTGTGCCTTCAAGTTGTATTTGTCCTCAGCACAGAGTCCTTTTATTTTGCTGTCCATAAGTTGTAAATGATTGTTAACCTCATCAGCAAGGGACAGCGTTTAATTAGCTAACCATTAAATTGAAAACTCAGTTCTGTATTGGTCTGAATATAAGATTAAAATGGTATTTGCAGAACAAATATCGTTTGCTAAAGAAAAACAAAAACCCATTGAAGTGAACACGCGTGAACATTTTAACATTTCAGAATATCTATAGGACACATGCAGAACATTTCCTGTGCACGTCTGATGAGGATGATGATGGTCGGTCTTGTGCTTCAGGACAACGTATGAAGGAAGTTCAGTTCTGTCAGTTAGACATGCAGTTGGACAGGAACTGACTCTTTTCATTCCCACCATCACTGATCTGTCCCCTTTTTGTTTACAGTGACGGATGTTGGCATGTAGAAAGAGACAAACAAAAATACCAGCATTTGATTGGAACTACTTGTCAGGGCGTCTGGGTGTTTTTCCGTCAGATTGATGACACGACTGGCTTTAATCTCAGCATCATGGAGGCTGAGCTGTTTAGAGCCTTCAGTTGAATAACAGCTCAGGTTATGTTCATTCCGTCTTTAGAGTTCTCGGTCACGTAATCTTATCTCTCCAATCTATGTCTTTGAGGACCATGGTGCAATCTCCTCTGACTATTCATGTTTTTTTTTCAAGACACTTTTTGTTTCTCCATCTTCTTACCTCTCAGTGACAACGTATGTTTTAACCCCTTGACCGTTAGGATAAGTATCAGCTGCATTGATTTCCACCGTCTTGAAAATACTGAATATTCTCCTCCTTGTGTCACTGAATGATTTAACCTACTTTTGAGACGCTCTTGAGGCTCTCCTGCCATCCAGCCTCTTTGCATGCATCCATGGTTTTGTGGATATACTTATACCTTATACCTGTCCACCATGTACCGATTTCTTTCATTCTCTGCTGGGATTGGCTCCAGCTCTCCATTACCTTTAATATAACGGAGTGGATATAGAAGATGGATGGATAAATCTTCCGAGTTACAGCCACAGAAAATTGACTGTTTCTGCTTTCACTCATGTTAAATATAACACACAAGACCACAGTGGGGGCTGCTCATGTAATCTCATTACTCTCATTAATTGTTCATGAGTCCATTTCTGATTTACAAATGGGCTGGTAATGATGAAAATATAATTAAGAGCACCTGATGGTAATGCTGAAATGTTCAGCATGCGACTGGGGCATTAGGGATTAGAGTTTAGCCCTTCGCTGGCAGGGGAATACAGAAACTATGAATATGCAAAAAGACAGTGCTGGCCTGCAGAAATGAGAGTGGCATTTGTGTGGAGTTTAGTTGGAGAAGGGTCATGGAAGGATTTCCAGTGTCTCACCTTACAATGCCCTTTGTATGGGAACAAAATGTACCTGTTCATTATCTTGCTCGAGAAAGCTTCAACACCCCCCCCCCCCCCCCCAAAAGAAAAATGATCCATGTGCCGAATTAAGAAACTCCTGTTCTGCTGACTGACTGCTATTTCCCTTTCAAAGAATGTAATAAAAGCCAGCGACATTAAGACTCACATTTAAACACCAGGTTGTCCTGTGCATATTAAGCGAAAGCATAATGCCGATGCCCTCTAAGTGTTCGTGTGAGCTGCTGAGTTGGTTGCGTTTGGTTTTGGCCTTGGATCTCGCAGCTTAGTCCAAAGTGGCAGGCTGCCCTGTGGAGGATGAAGAAAGGGCAGATGATACCTGAGGTGGTGTGTAACGTTGGCAGCTACACAATGCAGTGTAACCGAGGAAACTCTGGAGGTTGAGCAAGTAGAAATCGGAGTGACGAAGGGACTTGCTTTCGCCGGAAGACATTTGGGTCCCAACATGCAAATATTTTACCTCTTTCTTTCAAGCTGGTCCAAATACTTCAGGGGTTGAGAGAGAGCCAGTGAAGCATGAATGTATACCGTTGTGAAGCAAGAGCTCTAACTGCAAAACCTGCGTGACGCTCTTCTTCAGCCAAGCCACACTCTGCTAATTGTAGCTTAATTTGTAAAAGAGGTTATTAATCGCAATGTGGTTCTCCTGAATAATTAAAGGCTAATGAATGAATACCCATCTTAGAGAAATATAAATATTCTTACCAAATACCAAGTCTTATAAATTTTGTTAGTTTTTATCTTTATAATTTGTTATTTTTATATTTTTGCTATGTTTATTATTATTATTATTATTATTATTATTATTATTATTATTATTATTATTATTATTATTATAGTAATCATTTATAAAGCGTGATATTACAGGAACCAATCAAACATCGGCTCAACAGAGGGCCAACATAATGACCTTTATGAGGTTTGTGGCCATCATAGTTTGTCCCAATCCACTTAAGAGGAGGGCAGAAATCAGTTGGTGGCCATCTGGAACCTTACTACTAGATGCTATTAAATCTAAAACACTGCACGGGAACACAATTCTCAATTTTACATGTCAGATTTACTCCCATAAATCTTATTAAAAAAAAAACCCGACCTAGAATCGTTAGTTATCAGTATGTCAACAGACAGAAATGACACTCTGGATAACACGGTCTTGGATTGAAAATAAAATAAATAATAAAGCAGGGATACAAGCAGTGCATGCAAACAGACACCGTGTGATTAGCAGGGGAACAAGGGCAGTCTTTTACAACAACATTAATACAACAGGGAAATTCTGAATCTGCTGATTCATCATCTGCTCGTCCTTTTTTTTTAGTGTTACTCTGTCATGCACCGACTGGTCCAATCATCCCCGTGTGCCTCTTCCGTTTTATCGCTCAGCCCTTCCACTCCTTCCCTCCTCATCCATTCATCTGCTGCCATCTACGCAGCCCGTCCCTCTGTAGATATTCTGACCTTTCGAACAGCTGCTCTACCTCTTCCACATGCGCACATGCACACACAGCCTGTGGCGTGGTATTATCTCGCTGGCATTACAGAAACAGCTTTGGGTGTCTGTGCCCTCATGCCATGCTGTTGACATTTGGAGCTATGAAAGCTTACGCTCACACTCAGTCTCACACCTTCTCCTTTGCACACATCCACGGAAGCCACATGTTGGTTTAATTCAATTTTTTGGTTGCTTCATTTCCCTTCCTTCCCTTCCTCTTCATATATCCTTATTTTACTCCCAACTTTGCAAAACACCCCCAAACATTACATCAGCCACATGACTAAAGTCTCATTTACCGAGGTGACAAACATGTTGAACCTGTTACTATACTTGCTGCTGAGTTTTCGAAGCCCTTGGTGCAACACACAGTTTTGCAGGTTGCAACATGTGCTCATTTACTAAACCTGATGTAATTAACTCACTGCACCCTTACCTGAACTCAATTAACACACAACTCTCATGGCGTTAACACTAATAGGCCAAATTATTTGCACTCCTGACAATGCCCGTGGATGAATTTCTTTGAAAAGTGCTGAATTTATTTTGCACAGATGAGATATAAAAGAACAAGAAATTATCCTGAATGAAATATATATTAGCCAGCCAAAACATTAAGTGCCGGTTGGAACTGCTATCTTTCTTGATGGCATTAATCCAACAACGTGCTGAGACATTTCTGTCCCGTATTGACCTCACAACATCACACATTCACTGCAGATTCATCAGCAGCAAATTGAGAATGCAGTTTTCCTGTTCTGGATCTCATGACTGTGGAGGCCGTTTGACTCCAGAGAGCTGATGATCACACTCAGGAACGATTATGAAATGATTGGAGCTTTGGGACAATTATTGACAATTATTTTGCTGGAAATTGCACTTTGCTCATAAAGAAAGATGGACCGCCCATTGCATAGGTGGTATTCAGATCCCTGACTTAGCAGTTCTTACAAGCCGATCTGGCTGATCATTTGATGCACAGAAAAAATTACCTATTGTTGAAGCCAGACCCAAAATGACAACCGGGCCTTTCCATTGCTGATCACAAACCTCCCAGATTAATTTCAAACTCTGGTCAAGGTCCTGATCTGGTACATTTGTTCACATATTGCTCCTATGGGGCCTTGAGGACAGAGAACCCTGACAGAACTGGTAAGAAGTAGATCCAATTAATTATCCATGGCAGTAATAACACGGTGCTGAGCAACTCACATTTCCTGTGCAGAGGCAGGACTTAACCTCTCCAAATGAGCAGGGCCATGGTGAAGTCCCTGGGCAGTACAGGCGGAATGTTAAAACACGTTGCCTCCAGCCACTATGAATTCGTCTCCTGCTGTGCCACCATTAACCTCTGTATTACAGCACATCTGCCCGCTATCCTGTCCAGGCGACAAGGCAGGAAACGGGGAGTGTGAATCAATCCTTCACCTCCATCATGAACTCCACAGTCAAGATTTTACTGTGTGCTTGTGGAAAGCATCCCTGAGGAGTTCATGAGGAAGAGAAATTTGGCACAAACCAAAGAAAATGCTCCCGGGCAAGGTCATTTGCTTTGCCTGTGAATCAGCTAAAGTTTTGTACATATTTCCTGCGCCTTATCTATTGACAGCAAGCATTCTGATCTTTACTCTGGTCATTCAGCCGTGCAACTTCTGTACCACATTCAACTTGGGATCATGAGGGGCAGAAGCTGATCACAGCTGACATTTGGCAAAAGATGCTCTCAAGAGGTCGCCACCACTTCGCAGGGCAAACACACAGGGCCAGCCACACATTCAACCTCCTCCCACACTCCTCCCATGCATACATATTGTCAAAGCAGAGACTTCAATTCACCTAATATTCAGGTTTTTGAGCTGAGGAAAGGGACTGGCGTACCTGAGAGAACCCAGAGACGCTCAGAGGGGGAACATGCAAGCTTCTGTCTTCTCTGATCGAAATGAGAAAAACCTTCATACACCATTGGTACATGAGAAAAAACACTGCACCAAAGACATATGATCAAATAAAAGAGGTCAGCGCAAAGTACTGCACACAAGTCGATACACAAAAATGAGCCTCCACCTTTAATTAGAATGAATCATGACGAATGCCAAGAGCAAGATGAGGAAAAATCTCGGAGATTAGGGTGGAGGTTGGAGAACTGGAGTCACTACAGAAGAAAAATAGATATTGATGTTCCAATCCAAACGCTTTCAACTGTAATGCTTTGGCAAATTGTAGACTCGCGGAGGTTCACAGGGTTTCGTGAAGGCAAACTGGGGGAGGATTGTGAAGCATTTATTTACGGAGGCTCTGTCAAGTTTTGTTTACTATCTCTAAATAGCGATAAAAGCATTGTATAAAACTGTCAGAAGTTAATTTGCCTGTGAAGCTTACACAGCTGCACTACTCAGAGCAAAGGGGGTTACAAAGAAGAAAAAGTTTATTACTCAATTGTCCTTTCGAAAACTGCTCCATGACCTGTGCCGATTGCAGAGGGCAGTCCAGTTTGCTGACGGTCAAATCCCTGCTTCATTTCAAATCAGGAAAACCAGAATTAGCAGGATTATTGGCAAATTGCTTGACAAAATAAAACTAAGATGAGAAGTTTTGCTGCTTTAATTATCTGCTGATTTGTTTTTGTCATCCTGCATATGGTTATTGTGTGGAGTGGTATGTAGTGTGTGGTGCTCTGCCCGCAGTGTCAGACTGTTTTGTCTGTCCAGTTGGCAAAACATGCTATATTGCTAGCAGGTCCATGCATATGGTTTAAGACTGGATCCTGCTGTGATCGCTGTCTGCCACCTGTTTGTTCTGGCTAATAGTTTAGCCATCGACTGCTGCAATGATTCTGCCACCTGCTTGTACCTGAGCTTGTGATTTATCTAATGTCTGCTTTGGATTTCTTCTTCAGCAACAGATTTGCACTTTTCTGATTTTTTCCCCCCCATTTCTTATATTATACCATTGAATACTGTAAAAAAAAAAAAAAAAAAGTCTTGCAATTTTTAGCTTATTAATTAATTAATAATATGTTCAGTGGTTTATGTGTTGAAGTTGCATGTTCACTCTTATTATTAAAACATGCTATTGCAAACTAAATGTTTAATGTTGACATTATTGTAGATGTAAGATTTGTCGGTGTAAAACTCAAGTCCACGTTGTGGAAATCATGAAATATTTACATGAAAATTGGTGAACAATCAAAAAGTCATGAAAGGACTGAATAGATTTAAAAAAATCCAACTTAAGTGTGAATCCAACATAAATTACAGTTTTGGTGTGTGTGTGTTATTTTACTCACACTTTGCTGTCACTAGCCTGGAGTAAAACTGAATGGATGTGTTTCTGCATGTATGAGTGGTGTGTGTGCGCCAGGCTGCAGGAGGCATCAGGGCACTTCTGTCTGTGGAGATGACTGATGTTGGGCCCGGTCTCAGTTTTCCGTGTCACACAAACACTCAGACAGACGGTCACCAGTGGCTACGATGACTGCCTTTAACATCGCAGACAGCTGTCCGCCAAGATGACCAATCGGCCTGCGGCACTGAGGCCAGACGGACCAATTGGATGACAAAGACGGCGAGGGAGAATAGGCTATTAGAGCAAACCCGTGAGGAGTAAAGCCAATCAGAATCAATATAGCATCCAACTCGCCAATGGCTTGACAGTTAATTATGAAGCACTGGCTGCCAATTGAACAGACAGATACATGGCATTGATTTTACATCCAATTCATTTTCATCTGAATGCAATTTTATTCCCATAGCTTGGAGTGTTTTTTTGTTTGTTTGTTTGTTTTTCTTCTTTTGGGACAAAGGATTGCAGAGAAAACCACAGTGAACATAATTATGGTAAAATAATCAATCAGATGTGGACTTTGGAAATCAGCTTAAGACCATTAATCATATTTGTTTAATGGGCTGAGGGACTCGCCTGAGACTAACAGCTTTGCAGACAAACGCAGATAGATTACAGCCCCCGCCCCAACGAAAGTCAACAGAAAAAAGAGGCGAAAACACTGCATGTGTAGTTGTCATGATTCCATCAGTATAGTGTGTATGTTCTGTGTGTAATAGAAATAGTGCTTTGACAAAGAATTAGAAATCAATCTCACACATTCTGTTATGTATGTAAATATTGCACACATCTCTTCTATTGGTCAGGAGCACGCAGACTGAAATATATTATTATGATCCTTTTTTTTTTGATGAGGAAGGAAGACAAAGTTTTCTTTTTGATATTTCTTACCCAAATTGAATTTGTTCCAAAGATAACATTCGCCTCCCTCGCTTCCGATATTCTATGTACTTTTCCAAGTGGGTTTTTTTTTTCTTTTTTCAAAGGACCCTCTGGCTACATGTCAGCTCATCAGCAGCTAAACACTTTCTTCATGTCTCGCCAGGGTTATTCCAACGTAGCAGACGCCTCTGCTTCGGGTTCAAGCTGAGCAGCATCTTGAACTAGCCTGACGATACATGATTGCAGTGTTTAACAGGCTATATGAAGCCTCATAATCAAAACTAATGATTAATACCGTGATTAACACTACCAGTGAGACTATGACACTAAACCCTTCGATCCAATGTTTACACTGTTTATTAGAGGATGTTTCTAAATTTTAATAAGACGAATATACTAAACTAAAGCAGAAATTAACGAGTCATTAGACTGACCCACATGGCTACTGTCAGCTCAAACGCCTCAATCCATTTGAACATCTGTTAATTGTGGTGGGTTAACAAGTTTTTCACAAGGTTACTCCGCCTCACAACTTCTCAGTAGTAAAGGATTGCGCTGTTAATGTTAATGTCTTGGAGCCTGACGCCACAGAACATCTTCAGTAGACATATGGAGTTGATTGCTGGATAAGTGGGTTTAAAAGAGCATAATTTACATAGATTTCCTGAGCATATTTTCTATGTTTCCTTAAATATTTTTTTTCCTATGGCTACTTGTGAATACATTAAACTGCATGCTTGACATTCACCATCTCCTTTGCCTGATTTCTCCGATAGTTTTGTGGTGATGGGCTGATGCTTTGACTACCAAGAACCAGGGGATCCTTCATTCCTCTGGCAATACGACTCTTTAATTCCTTCTTGTAAGTATTGTTTATTGGGGTTTTACTGTTAATTTCATTCCTCTATGCTTATACCAGTCACCTCTTATCCCCATATGTATTATGGTTTTATATTACTTATTTTACTCTATTCTGTCATATCGGTGTTTTAACGTCTTTGTTATTTATTCTGTTTATTTATTCTTTAACATGAGAAAGTTGTCACATTCAACTTAGTGAATAAATGAGGATGAAAGCTCTTTGGGAAAGTGGTTCAGACATGGGAGACATTAATTCCGCTGACCTCTGTGACTTTCATCCAATAGAAAGGAGTCAAACAGCAGATCCTTCCTCAGGAGATAACAGTCTAATTGAAAACCAGATAGATCCTTTGACCTTTCCAGTTAATTATACATTGACGCTGTAGATTATTCTCTCTCAGTCTGGGCCAGAATCTGAAGCAGGGCTGGAAGAAAATTAAATTGGGCGACCGCATTATTCTGGGGATAGTTTTTGACAGGGAGACCTTGATTTTGTATTAAAGTGTAGAATTTCTCATGCAGCCAAATCCTCCTGAAGTTCCTGCAGGGAAATTCTATGTGTGTGTGTGTGTGTGTGTGTGTGTGTGTGTGGGTACGTGGTGTTGTAAAAACTAAATGACAATGTGCCTGAAGCTGGGGAAGGCAGTTGGAGTCACTACTCTAGGTGCACATGGAGAGTTGTTTATTGAGCAGAAAGGTTACAGGCCTGAGGAGTTGGTTACAACAACTGTCTTTGCTGAATGCCACTGAGTCTGTCAATTTCTGCTTCCCCTGAGATATTTATCTCGTCAGCTTAAAGACAAATTATGTCTCCTATAATTCTCGTATATCTGGCACCAGGAAATGTTCATATATATTTTATCAGGATTAAATTTTTAAGTATTCATTCTTATACTGAGAGCCAAATATGTCAAATCCTGGTAGACAGGAAAGAAATATATATAATCTGAAGGGGAAACGTCAAAAGTGAATCTCCTTCTCTTAGGCAGAATGCACATCCCAATAAATATTTGAACAAGGGTGAAGATTTATTGATGATTCAAGGCTACTGTAAACTTTGGTATAGGGTTTTGTCCAATGTAGGGTTCAGTTTGGAGTACTGCCTGAGGTTTGTTTGAAGTATTGAAAATCCAACATTGCATGTGGTGTAAGCAAAAGGAGGAACTGTACAACTCTCTTTTGTCTTTTGATGGGTGTGTTGAAAACGTCTATTTACAAAATTGATGTTCTCCACTTCATATATTATATAATCTTTAAGTGGTGTGAGCATGGACGACCCACTGTGATGGTATTTTTCCGGTGGCATGCTCAAAGACGTCATTGCTTTCAAGGAGAAAAGTGGTCCTCTTTGCCTTTGTATATGTAAATAAAACTGCTATGGAATTGTAGACTGTAGTACCAAGTAGTTATTTACTACACGCTAGCACAGCCCGGCACAATTGATGGTCTCAACAGTTTTGCAAAAGGAAGAGAAATAATTTTCTTTCTTTAGAGTTCCTTTAAAAAAACATCAATCTACTAACAGTAGAGGTTCTTGGCTGGTGAGGCACTGACTCCCAACATATGCGCAGGAACATATTTGTCCTCCAAAGAAAGTTTCTTTAATAGAAATGGATAGAGCACCCTTCTTGTGTCTGAGCGGGTTCATATTTACTGTAAACCAATTAAAGTATAGAGATGTGTGCAGCACATTTAATTTTGACCTTCAGCAAAAATTTCAGTTATTTTTCAAACTTTAAATTCTGGTGCTTCAATCAATTATAATAAAGGTTGTCTAATTTTTCATTTACAAAATGTTGACACGTTTGATTAACTGCATATCATCCACGCTTTTCATTGAACAATATACTATATTCTTTGCTGTGAAAATGCTTTGAACGATTTGAATGATTTTGATGTAAGTATTGACCCCCGCCCCCGCTGCCAAACAATATATTTTGGACACCCACATTTTTGGGATGGACACGCAAGACAACGATTTCTGATTAAAACCATGTTGTAAATGGTTTAAAAAAAACAACAAAACTACTAAGCTAAACTTCTCCAAGGACCTCTTGAGCTGACCATGCATTAAACATTACAACAGCAATAATGGGATAATAATAGTGCTGCAATGAAACATTAAGGCATCTCTCTGCGTCAACCTTTGCATCGAGTTTTAACCCTTCATCAAGTCGTAACACGGTGAGATCTTTTCTCTGAGGGCGTCAGACTGCGGCCACAAATCGAGGAAAGGTTAAACATATTCGCGTCAAGTACAGAAATGGCTCCCGTGGGAAGCCAGAGGTTAATTTCCTCACACCAGACCACCATAATAGCAGCTGCTTAAGCAGCGGGAGCATTACTCATTTTCTCTCTGAGCAGAGATTTTCTCCAGAGAATCCAAGTTCATTACTTTTGCGTTCTGCCATTTTTCCATAAGCAGGGGATAAAGCACACAGACTCCTTAGAAGTTCATTTCCATAAGTTCTTTACCACCAATTACTTTTCTTATTGACCTCTGTAGTTTAATTGTACATGTCAATAACACATGGCGTGCGTCACCGGAGGTGAGGGGCTGCATATTTTAATGCTGTTAATGTTGAATGGGTTAATTTAGGGAGAATGAACCCCGCAGTATATGGCTTTGGTGTTAAATCTCCATATTTGAATGACATATAGGCTTTGAAAAGCAATCTGCAGAGGTGGAGATGAGAGAGTGTGCAGCATGAATGATCAGCAGAGTGAGCAGCATGTGAGCTGTCAGGCTACAAAGGGCGCTTCATTTAGCCATTTAAGAATGATTGATGATCTTCTGTAAAAGGTTAGCTGATTGATCAGTTGTCGAGTCGTCAGACAGGTTGGCTCATCAGCCAGTCGTATGTCCGACCTCAACAATGGGTTGCAAGCTATAGATCTGACTGGAAGGTGCCCCGCATGTGGGGGATGTGCTGCTCAATACAGCTTTTGGCGAACTTATGTCTTAATGCATGATTGCAATCATAACAACGACCGATTTACCTTAAATTTTCTAATGTGATGCTACTACAAGTTTGATAATTCCAACTAAAGCTTAGTAGTTTAACCAAAACTGGTGACATCTGGTCTCAAAATCTCAAACCAAACCAAACAAGAACTGTGAAATGTATATATTTGGAAGGTTTTTGCTGTTGCAAATCATTTTCACATTGACAATGACAATGACACATTAAGCACTTTTTTTCCTTTATTTAAAAAAAAACAAACCCCAAAGAAGTCAGTCTGTCATAGAGCTTTTCAGAACAGAGTTTGTGAAGCACTGCTGTAGGGTATTAATATGGGAGTCTATGGAAGTGACAATTATCCTCTAAAATACACCACTTTTTTTCTGTTCACAAGCTGTTCAATGGCCAACTCATTCAAACAGCTATTAGATGTTTTATTTTGTTCAATAGCCTCCAGTGGTATCAATCCTAACAGGCTGGCTTTTCTAATAATGAAACATTAGACATATGTAAGAGTCCAAATTGAAGTCTGTCGCATCTCCTTCGTAGTCAGAGAGTTCCGTTTGCCATCAAGAGAATAAATAAAAACCATCAACATAATCTCACCCAAGCTGGTCAGTGTCAAGCTGGCAACCCTGCATGCATAAAGAAAAGCTAAGACATAATGATGCTCCAGCAGGCTGAGAAGGACTGATTACTCTTATAAATATGCAGCCAGAAGTGTGTGTAAATCCTCTACCACCCCATTTTTCCTTTTCAGTGGTTACAAATGCTATTACTCCTCCATTGGTTCCACTATCTTCTCCATCCCTCAGCTCCTCCTCTTCCTCTTCCTCTTCCTCCTCCGTACACTCAAACAGCAAGGTTCATCTCGCTCAATGTGTCAACAGAGAACATGAGACGCAGAAAAAGCTTTTGCTGCCAACAGACTGAATATTTGCTACTGACTGAGATTGGAAGCTGCATCAGTCACCACGTTTTCTCTACTCCAGTGTCTATATTTTCAGCTTATTTACACCAAGAAGCCTCCCTGTGTATCCAATGCTTTCTTTACATTCCTCCTCCTCTTCCTTATTCCTGGTGATTGACACTTTACAATGTGTAGTAGTCTAAAGAGTTTCTCTTTGCCACACACCAAAAGACTCTCTAAGTAATGGAAATGAATGTAATGAGTATGCATCAGAAGCAGAGAGAGAGAGAGAGAGAGAGAGAGAGAGAGAGGAACGAAGGAGAATGAAAATATTAATTATTCTGGAGAGAAAATCACTCCGAACAACTCCTCTTAAAGTCTGCTTGAGTGGTTTTGTTCTCACAATGAGGGAAGCTGCTGTGAATCCCAGCTACACAATGACGTTTTGAGAATTTGACTTAAAAGGTACCAACTTTAAACAAATCAATTTAATGAGCTTTGAAAGTTTGTAACAGGAGATGACTTGGGGGGGGGGGCATTAGGGTTACATCTAGTCTTAACTGGGGCAAAGGTGAGAACACATTAAAGGGCAAACACAGAGAGAAGGACATAGCTCTAACCTCATTCATGATAACAGGAATTTTAGAAACACAAAAATTCTAATACATGTCGAAGGAAACTGGAGTACTTCAAGAAAACCAATGTATTCACCGGGGGATACAAAAAAATCCACTAAAACCCCCAATGCTGGAATCTAACTTTGGTTATTTTGCAGTGATCTAAGAGCGCTAAACAGTTCACCATTTCTCAATATGAGCTTTTATTTGCTGCCTGTGTTTCTGTCACATTCCTTTGTGTATCCTCTCCCCCTCTCGAATCAGTGGTTTGTTTATAGGACAAAGAAAGACGACACAGGTAGTTTCATCAGTTGTCATGATGATGCTGGAACAACTTCTTGATTTAATCGTCTGTATAAATGTTCAACTTGTGTAACACTTCTATCTTCTTATCATTTTCCTCATTGTGTTATGTCCATCTTGTCTTCCTCACATCAGTTTGTTTTATTTTCTTGATCCTTTTCAAAGAGCTTTTCATTCAAAGAGCTTGTACGAAACAAATGATTATATTTCATTTGTTTCATACCGATGTCAGTATATTCCTCCCTTAGTAGCAACTCTGAAACTACAGTCCAATGTGTCTGGCTTGCACCATTAAAACCCATTATTCTTTTATATTATTTCAAATTCAGTTTTATCATATAGCAAGGTTCATGGCTTTATAAGAGGTTTATTCTGACAAAGCTGACTAAAGCTTTTAAGCCATCATGGATGAGAAATCCTTAAGATACTTAAAAAAAAAAAAAAAAAAGATATTTAGCATCAACGTCTGAAAAGATCCGTTCAGCTTGAAAAACGGACACAATAAAATGTCACTGTCCACTGGGTTGAATGATCCCAAATTCCTTCTTGCCAAGGTCGCACATTCCTCCACACTCATTCATTACTTTCCCCTTTTTCAGTGTCCGTGTCTGTGTGTCGCATTTGGCTCACATTTGAAATAGGCTAATCATCGGAAGCAGTTACACCAGAGTCGAGCGCATCAGACGGGGCTACTGGTGGTTGTTAATGTCCAGTCAGGTTGGCTGCAGTACACCGAGGCGAGGCATTAGCCCCTTCTCCAGAGCCTGCTGTGATGCGGTCGTCAGCCTAACGAAGTGCTGGACGTGTTCGGCTCAGATTTAGCAAGACAGGCAGTGAGGATGTCTTCATTCACTGACTCTTAACTGAGACGTGTGATTAAAGAGCGTGGAAAGGAGGAGAGCTGACTGAAAAGACTGAAGTAGGGTGAGGTATATTTTATTCATGTGAGGCAACACATTCACTGATCTACATTTACTTGTACAGAATGCAGCTTTAAAACAGTGTTTCTTCACTGAAATGATGAGCTTGTCATTAGACAGTCGACACCAAATCAGCTTTAAATTCTAAAAAGTTTCATTAATAATATAACATTAAATCCAGAAAAAAACTGGAATGTTCCATAAAGAGTGAATAGAATGAATATTAAATGGAATGTATGCCAGCTCGGAGTGACTCTCCAAAAAGTTGGGACAGAGTGTGTCACGCAATACAAAATATTGTTAGTTTCTGTGTTGTTGATTAGACTCACTATTTACTTCTGGTTTTAACTTGCAAAAACATCTTGTCTTTTACCTCCTCTTTACTCTGCCTCCCTGACGGGCCCCGTCTCTGTGACGTTTCTCATGGTTGTAATTTGTGTTGTTGCTCTGACTCATCATGTCAGTCTAATGACTTGCTCATTAGGTGCAGCTGAAGTCACATCAATTAGCTGGAGGATGATGCTCTGGCGGTTCTCAAAAGAAGAAACAGATGTCTGAACTAATGCCAACAAGACGAAGCAGGAACAAAATGCCTAAAATAAACTACCGACATGCAAACGGCTCTTAAAAACATGAGCTAATGTTTAGGGTTGCTTCTGCTATTACAAGTAATGCTGACACAGGCTAAAGTTGCTAACAGCCAGACCGCCTTCATGTTGATGACAGGATGGATCAGGCCCCTTCAGACGACAACGTTTCAAGTGAAAACGCATTGTTTTTCACCACTTTTGTTCAGAAAAGTTTCACGTTCACATGGCGACGTTTTCAAAACGGTGTTAGTTTGCACAGAAATGGCAGAAACAGTGAAAACAATATATTTGTCATGTTGGGCCACTCGTGGGGGCTGTATGTTTTCACAATGAAACCACACTTACACACACTTGTGCACAGAGTGGTTGCAGTAACCGGACAAAACACACACGCAGGCACAGGGAAAACATAAAAACCCCTCGAGGAGGAGTGAGCCTGGAAGTAAGCCAAGGTGATCTTTCACACCGCTTTCACACCGTGCAGCACCATGTTTATGCGGTGTGGAAGAATCCTAGAAATTCACATTCGCTCACAGGTGTGCAAAACATCAGTTTTAATTATTATTATTTTTTTATTATACTAAAGATGTCAGGTTTAATTGGGTATCACTTTGATTTTGCACTTTTTGTAGACACTGGCACACATTCAAGTACTTGCGGAGATATAAAGGCTTCTGTGATGTGAGGTGACAGTTGTACAAACTGCATGAATTGTTCTATGTCAGAAGACTCTCAGTCAAATTTGCTGTTTGAAATCTCAGAAAAATGTTCTTGTGGCTGTTTCAGATGCTTAGGAGAAGAGTTTTTAATGCTATGACCATCTCTGAATAGAGCATAATACAATCTATCACAATACATCACTGTTTTATTAAATTTATCCAGGCTCATCGTACATATATATATATATATATATATATATACACACACTATAAATGTAGGAAAATTTTGCAAGCTTAACCTTAGAATCTGGGATGGACCATGAAATGAAATAGTCTGTATTATCATCTCTATCCCAGTGACTTCAAGCAAATGCAATGAAGCAGAAACACAATCATGGTCAATAGGAAATACTCAATACTAAATTCAGGTCAGTCGGAGGTCATTTTAATATTCTATCAAGTCTCTGATATTCACCGTGAGGAAACACTGGCTCATTTTCATGTAGGTAAAACTGCTGGGGCTGCATTCTGATTACAATGGGGGTAATTTTTCATTTCCATCCCATCTCCATATGATTATCATATTCTATATCTACAAGGTAAGAGTAATTGGGAGGAAAATCAGAAAAGAACCAAAGCTACCTTGGCGTGGCTGTCATCACAAGGGCTTCAACCAGTCTCCTCTCAGGTCTTGTCCTTGAAATCCTCATTAAAGCATTTATGTTCATGTACAAAAATCATGGAAATGACTGTGCATCCAACTTTTTCTGTATACATCCAGATGAAACCAGTTGACTTATAATGGAGAAAGTAAATGTGGGGAGAATAGAAATCACTGACGCATGAATTGAAATGCTGGTAGTTGCAACCAAAACAATGAGGAGCAAGTTGAACAAAGCAACTTGTGTCTAGTGTGGAGAATTATGCGTAGAGGCAAGCAGATGCAGTGCTGGCATCCGACCGAGCTCAGATTACTGGAGTTGGCTGTGATTTTTGGTGAAGTTCATTGTAATATTTCTCTCAGCTCTCTGTCAAGACAATCTTTACGACAATCTGTCCGTCTCCCTCTAACGTCATACATCCAACCATAGCACATTTAGTGCTTCTCAAACAAAACCAGCAAGAAAAGGAAAATGGCTCCCTTTGACAGAGAAAGTGTATCCTTCTTAAGAAACAAAATAGCATTCTTGAAAATAAGCCTTCATTTTCTGAAGAAGTCATTGAGTCAAAAAGCCCAGCTTGTTTTACAAGTGAGGAAATGATATTCCGTCTGAGGTGTGCACTGTCTTTCTCTCAATGACAGCTGGGATCGACGCCAGCTCTTTTTGACTCTCCGTGAAATTTGATAAAGTCGGCATCGAAGATGTTCTTTTACCCGATCAACTGAAAGTGCTGCTTCGAGGTTTGTCGATGTTAAGTTGCTGATGAGAATTTTTCAGGAATACTGCATGTGCAGGACACTTTTATTGTGGTTTTTAGGTCAATATTTCCAGTAGATATTTTGAGGGAAAAAAAAAACAAAACAAAAAAACAAAGGCTTTAGAGAAAGTCAGCAGAAGTTATATTCCCTCCACTGAATATATTCATGAGTCGGGTCAACTTTCTGTCTCCCATGGATCACAACAACTGGTCTTTTGGTTCATCATATGTAGAATTTATTCAGAAAGCGTTGCAACCTTGCAAAGTTAAATTTTTCACATCAGAAAAAAAAGATTCTCACAGGCGATACACATTTTATTATCATGGTTCAGATTTCATTTCTTCTCTTCTTCATTTCTACTCCTTGGCTCCCCTGGCTTGTGTCTGATTGCTGCTTTCTCTCTTGATGTGTTCCACCTGTGCCTGAGTGTGTGATTGTCTTCACCTGGTGGCTGTGCTATATATTGAGTTCTGGTTGTTGTCGTCTGTGTCTCTCGCTCTGTAGTGTTTTGGTCTGTGTCCTGCTTTCCAGCGCCTCACCAATTAGCCCATGTGACCTCAAGGAGTTTTGGTCATTTAGATATTTACTTTTTCTTGCAAGGAGTAAAAATCAGATTCTGTTCAACATCCCGAGTTCCCCTCTAAACCAAATGCAACATTTGTACTTGAAATAAGGACAATCTTCAGAGGCACAGAGGTTTTGGGGAAAACAATCTGTTTTGGGTCAGTTATAGTATTTTCACTTTCAGTGTGAACTTCAACTGGCAGACATGAATGTTTGAGTTTGTATATATATATATAAATGTGAAAGTGCCCCTAAACTGACCTAAATGCAAATAATTAGAAGTTTGAAAAGAACTCAAAACTAGCTAAATTCAGGTCACTAATGGTAAAGACTCCCATAACTAGTGACTGAACCTCTGAGTAGAAGTCAGAATGATGGAGTAGGCAGGACAAAAAAAACAATGACTCAAGGACATTTTCAGTTCAATCTGTGTATGTTACCCTAATGGAATTTCGACATTTCCATCAAACCTTCAATGTGCTATAAGGCCTGATTTATTTTAGCCTTCACTGACAGGAATAGATTTCATGTTTGCTCCATAAAACACGCGAACATATCTAGTACTAATGGACATTATATCAAAACACCATTCCTTCTGCCCACAGCAACAGGATCCAGCTGTTGCTTTGTATGTGTTAATACTTTTCTTTCATGACATGATGGATGATCTAGAAACTTTGAGGTCACTTGATGTGGCATGTATAATCTGTTTTTTATTTTATTTTTGTCCCAAAGGTGGGTGAGAGGCCATTCCTCCTTTGTTTCTCGAAACGTGGTTTATCCAGACTAGGGTCATGAGGTTGGAGCCTCTCACAGCTAACAACAGGTGAGTGACAGGGTTGACCCTGGTCAGGTCATAAGTCCATCACAGCAGATGAAACTGAGACCTTATAGATGCTTATTAAAGTTCTGCCTTGTCCACAGTTACAGCAGCCACAGGCTCAAGGCGATTTAATATTTCTTGGCCTTTACTGTTGGACAGCTCAACCACATAACCTTCCCAATGAATACTCCGTTTATGTCTGTTGTGTGATGCAGACTTTGTTTGCTATCCGAGCAACAAGCCCCAATGAAGTATTGCAGTTCAGGTGACAGCGTCATCTTATATTTTATATTTTTAAGATGAGACAGAGGGTCACATTATTCAATCTACATGAGACTTATTCATGTAGATTGATAGCGGTCAATGCTTTCCTGATTAAGGCTGTGGTACTGCTACTGCAGTGGTTAATGTATTTAGCCTAGCAAGGCCTGACATGTACACCATAACACATTAAAATACTTTTGTAACATTTTAACATTGTTGATTATTGTGATCTAATGATCTTTGTGTGGTTATCAAATGTGAATAGATCTATATGTTTTATTTAAACATTTTCTGTTTCATTATAAAATGAATAAATCTATTGCTGCAGTCAGTTTACATTTCTAAAACTTGCATGCCACTATGAGAAAGGTCTGACATCTAATCCGATTCCACTCCTGCCACATATCTTGGGAAAAGAGTAAATACCCCTTGGATTGGAATGAAACACACTGTAACAAGTCAGACTTGTATTTGCTCAGAAGCCGTCTATTGGCCTCCACGGCTTCTCTTCTCCCTTCTCCAATTTCTTTTTCTTTTTCTGCATCTCAAGCTCATTCCCTCTGCAGCCTGTTCAACACCGTTTCCCCTCACCTCGGTATCACGGCCAACAATGCCAGTTCATTTGTCCCAGTGCTAGAATAGGTTGCGCTCGCCATCGCTGTCTCTGTATCGGCGCTCTCCATCCCTGAGCAGATATGTGGCAGCACAGAAGACTGCGTGATGAAATCAGCATAAAAGTGGCTCCGACTGCCAAGTTCACAAGCTTATTGTATTGTAACGGGACAAATGAGACAGACGGAGATATTGAAAGAAACAACCGGAGACTGAGGAAGATAAAAAGAGTAAAGGATACGGAACGGCGGTGAGAGAGAGCAGTGGCCAGCTCCGGGACTAATTAAACCACCATTGTTGGCTTTGATACAAAGGGAATAGAAAGTATTTTGAAAATGACTCAATGGAAATGGTGTCAGGAGCCGAACTATCATTGCGGGGTGAGTTTAGTCATTGTTAAAGTCCAATACTTTAACAATGTTATAGTCCAGGATAATCATAACAAGTCATTGCCTTTGTGGTTATTTAAAAGCAACACTGAAGAAGTAAAAATTGTGTTTTTCTAAACATCATGACCACAAGCACAAATTCGATCTTTCATGAGCTCACTGAGTTGAGTTTCTTGAATTATTGAGGAATTTCTGTCGAGCTTTTGAACCACAGTAACGACTCCTCTACCATGACATGCGGAGGCAACTCAGAACTGAACTAATCAAGCCATGGACACGTGAACTGGGAGATTTGAAATGTGGTATAGGACCTTGTGCATCGATTGGCCTTGGCTGACCTCTGCCCCCAGTTCTTGGTTTACTTTCCTGAAGTTTTAACTAGATCCTGACACGACGCACGAGGAATACCGGCCAAGACCAGCAATTTTGCAGAATCTCTAGCAAAATTTGATCCCGGCCAAAAATCAATTGAGTCCTCATGTTTGCTCATTACTTCTGATTTTCACACAAGATTTCACATGCTTGCACATGCTTACGTTTATGTCTAAGTTCCTTCAACTATTTTAACATCAAAGCATCGGAGCTACAGTGCTTTGAAATTGCTTTAAAAGAGTAGAGTGGATTGTTCAAAGGGGCAGTACCACACTTTAAATCCAGCCAAAGATGTACTATGAGTGGAATGCCAGTACAGCCAGATTAAGTCAGATGTCCATTTTCCCCGCCTCTCATAGCCCGAGCGATCTCACGTCTCATAACATTGCTATTAAGATAATAACAGGAATTGCTCTTTTTCTTGTTCATATTATTTCCATCCATCCACGTTTCTATACTGCTGAGTCGTGCAGCACTGCAACCAATCCCAGCTAATTGTGTGCGACTGCAGGGTACACCCTTGACGGGTCATGAGGCCGGCACAATTTATAAATAATATTTTTATGTCTTCAAATTTACTTTGCTGCTGACCTCTTTCCTCTCTCAATGGCAATGGTTAATTTGTAATAAGAACAGTAATGGCATAGACGGTTACTCACTACAGTCATTATATCCTTTCCCTGTACCTTTGAAAGGACAGCATTTAAAATTGTATCAAGGTTTATTACAACAGATGATCCGAGTTGAGGAAAATGTATCTGGAGCACAGTTTCTGTTTTATTTAATCAAACAAAATCCAACAGGCGGACTTATCTTACAGTATATGTGTATGTATATAGATTGTTTTCTTCTTTTATTGTCCAAAGCTAAATAATTTCAATCAAGTTCACGAGTTGAATATTATTGCAACTATAAATCAGACATTGCGACAACATGTTGGTGCAGTATACATTACATTACACTGGCTAATCCCTTATGAGACTGAACTAATTAAGACATTTAGTTGGTGGGGCTAGTCGGCTATCATTATTCCATGAAATACACAAACAGTCATTGTACATGTTATCATAAACTCTGGCTGGTAAGTCACGTGAGATTCAAATAATTAAGCTACAATAGCTACACCATATCTCATTCTTTCACATAATCTCCCAATTAGAAGGCCGAGATTTGGAAGCTAGGCTAATTTAAAACCAGTAATCCCAGTAGAATTGGGCCGATGAAGTCAGGGAGCAATTATTATTTCTATAAACTTACCCAAAACAAGGTCACTGAGTGAGATATGAGTCTGCAGTGGAATATGTGTGTGAGAGAAAAGTAAACTGCAGGTGTTTTACTCCGGCGTTATTGCACAATTTAATCTTTGGAGTAATTGATTGCAGTTCTTGGCCACAGCCTGCCTCAGGTCAGATCGCTGCTGTGAAGAAAGGACCCAAATGTCTTTCACCAGATAAACACATCTAATCTCATTTTCTTCAGCAAATGAATTTGATTAAAGAAATTTAAATAAGAAGCAATTATGTAGCGTTCAAAAAAGAGAGAAAAATGTGTGATACGCAAATGTGCTGCCATGACTGTCTTGTTTTTATTAAAAACCTTTGCGTAGAATCAATATTCCCACACAGTTTAAAAAATTTTTTTATTTACATATATTCAATGCAGTTTTGTAAATTTTTTTATGTGCATAGTCTTTCTCGAAAGATGTTAGTTTGTCCAGTTTTTGTCTTGTTTCAAATCGTACATGGTATATCCAACTAGATTTTAAGAAAGTCAAATTGCTCATTAAAAACATTTGCATAGATCGGGGGCATCAAACACATTTTAGTTCAGCTGCTACATACAGACAAATGTCACCTTGAGTGAGCTGAAACGATAAAATAGTGTGAGAATAACCTTTCAATTTAAAGTTTTTTTTGTCAGAAAAACCCCAAAAGACGCAAATCTGAACATAAAGCCAATTTTAATGAATCCTTATGGTGTGAAATACAGTGAAATATCCTTTAAAACGTCTTCTGAAGCTGTTGCATTAAGCATATTTTTTACAAACTCACCCTGACAGCATGACTTAGTTTGATGACAATTAAGTTACTAGATTTCAGGGCACCTTCACTGATATCTCAGCTTGGATCTCTCTGTTGAGACCACAAATATAAAAAAATAAATGTTTTCTTTGAAACATTTACAATTGGTTTGGTGGGCTGGATTGGACCACATGCCTTATGTTTAACACTTCTGGTGTAGACCGATAGATTGATGCATACAAATGGTACCATGTGCCAACATTATCATCTCAAAACCCTAAATATTCATGTAGAACATGTTAAAAAGACTGACTACCTTGTGCAGGAAACAGTTGGAAATAAAAACTACCCCTCCGGCAGAACCAAACTCAGAGATGTCCAACATCTGCCTTGACATGTTGGAGTTAGGGCAAAGTGAAAGCAGAAATGTACATGGCACACCAACAAAAAAAATAAACAAAACAGAAGGAACAACAAATGGAAAAATAGCCAAAATGCTGCAGGCCTGCTGGCCCAAGTTCAGGAACTTTTAGTTCCATGGCCAGGGATCCCCGCAGGGCAGTACAGAAAAGAGAGAGCACAAACAATAGGAGAGTCATAAGGTATTGACATCCAATGATTCCATTCAGGTATATAACCAGCAAGAAGAGATGAGAACTCAACTTTATCTATATAGCACTTTGAAAACAACCAGAGCTGAAACAAAGTGCTGTACGTAAATAGACACATAAACCTAAAAATATAAGGTGCAAAACACATCACTAGAAAAATGACTTCCTTATTCCCTCTCTTTAAGTTTAAATTATATTCTGAAGACTGTCCAGCTTTAGAATGATCTATTATATTGTTTAGACACGAGGACATGGTTGTTCTTTAGAAACATATGCTCATTTTTTTTTTTTTTTTGAAACATATGCTCATGCATGCGATTTTTGTCGAAAGAAATATACTTTGCAGTTTTCATACAAAACAGTATTATACCGAACTTATTATCTATAAAGCCTTGGCGCACTGTTCGGTCCCCACAGATCTTTATCACCGACTGCAGGTCGGATTCAACACTGTAATTCATCTCAGGGAAAAAAAATGAAGAAATGCCTCTAACGGCAATAATAACAGGACTCAGCTATCTGTCTTGGGGTTTGAACAGTTTACATTTTTATACCAAATAGTTGACTTTTTATGGTGGAACAGCTCCTTGGAGAGCCTTTTCTTTGTGCTCACAAACATCTCTGTCTATGGTGTTTTGTCCAGATTAGCACCATAAATAGGTTCCCTGAAATGAAGCAGCATGATATAAAGCGATGTTTTGAATATGTTGTCAGAGACACATTTTCTTTTTGTCAAACTACTCAACAAGGTAGAAGTTGCTCACACTATTCTTGTGAAACTTCTCATGGTGATCAACGTCCCAATGAGACAGCGTTTGTACGTGTCAAAGAGCAAAAACATGCACACTTGTACATACACTCAATTATATATCTGACCTGAAGTTAATGTACGTAACCTTCACAGTAAGGTACTCAGGGCACAAGGGCATGTCTACTTGGTGTTTAGCTGTATGAGAACACAAGGTTGATAATTTTGTTCCCGCTCATGATGAAGCTAGAAAAAAAGATTGTTATGCACAGCCCTTCCTCCCCCTGCTTATGCAGAATAATAAAAATATTGTAAAAGCATGGTGCAGGCTAAAAGCTACATTGGCGTTGTCAGTGAGTGTAACGTCAATTTATTCAAGTGTCAAGTATTTCCTTTAAATTCTGACATTTAAACACAATATTTAAATTGAGCAGGAATTATCAGTTCACTATTAAGTCTGACATTCAGTTTCCTCATTGGTCTCCTCGCCGTATCTCTCTGGGAGGAGGATTTGATTTTCTATAAGCAATCACAAGTGGCCCGCGGATGCAGCCTCTTTTTTTTTTTTTTTACCAGGAACAATTGTCACATTTGTAGATACAATATCTTAACCAACAAATTGCTTTTGTATTGAGACACTGATAATGTATGACAAGGTCTAACAGGAGAAAAGAGTTAATAAAGGACTGTTTTTATTGTTTCGACTGTGGAATTGAATTTGCACCAAGACATGACAGAACATGTGTTTCAAGCTTTGTCAATTTCAAGATAATTATTTTTTTCTTAGTAATTCCACAATAATATGCAAATCTGTTGGAAAATAAGAAAAGCCTCTAAAAGCCTGATGAATGAGCTTATTCTGTCCACCCTGATTTTATCCTACGAGATTTTAACACACAGGCCTTGAGATCACGCCGCCTGCGTAACGCCCACGCTGAAAAACGCACAGCGCCGCACTCCGAGATGATGAAAATCAAATGACATTTAAATTTGGCTTTTTTGTATGCATTGACTGTGGAAAGTAATAATGAAATAATGGTGCCAAAAGTAAAGAAGAACGGGGAAAAAATGCAGAACGGAGGGCAGGAATGACTCATCACACACGCATGCACGCATATACATGATTGAATAGTGCTGCCAACCCAAAAAGAAAATCAGAAATTTCATTTAACAAATGGTTTTAAGTTGGAAATAGATGAGATTACGCCTCCTCGGCAGACCGTTTCCCGATTTGTTTCAGACACAATAAGTCTTTACATCTCTGCGTTTGATTAATGACCTGTACATGGGAATTTTTCATTGAGTCTGCGGCAAAGTAAAGCCATAAATACTGAGAGCTGTGGAAAGGTTTGGCTGAGCGTGAAAATGTAAAGTATCATAAAGTCAGTGTAGTTCTGCAGCTGACGAGGCCTGAGAATTCGTGATGGCGAGAGCTACCGTGTTTCCTTTATATTTGATGTTGTATCCCTGTCAGACAATCCTCCTCCCTTTGGATTAATTGTCTGGCTTCCGTCCTACTTTTCTTTCCTTGAAGTCATTTCTCATGATGAATAAATATGCAACTTGCCCTCGAAAAGGAAAAATACCCTGATCAGACACGACTCACTTCCTACGGGCAAAGTTAATTGTGCCAATTACAGCTTCACCTTAACACCTGTTGTTGGTATATTTTATGGAAATGTTGGACATTTTCTCCTCAACACTAACAGAAGTTACCGTAGTGGGTTGATGTGGTAAAGAGGGAGCTGAGCTGTAAAGCAAAGCCCTCATCAGTCAATCTCCTTTTCCACCTTCCCTCGCCCTTCTTCACAGGTTGGCGGCCAACACTCTTTGCATGTGACCACATTGAGAAGAAACCAGTTGAGGTGGTTCCATTACCTGATTAGATTTCCCCCCTGGTCGGCTCTTTTAGAGGTGTGTCAGGAAAATCCAACTGCGAAGGATTGGATCTGCAGTGGCGTTTCCCCACGACAACCTCACGTGGACCAAGCCTGAAAAGAGATGGATTTATGTACCACCACAAAACATTGATTTATCACAGTTTCAGCATACAAATAAAAAGCAGTCCATGTACAAATGTGTCCAGCATGTGACCGGAACACTAATGAGCAAACACCCGCGCTTGTATTCACAAAGCGTCGTAAGACTAAAAGTAGCTCCCAGTGGTAAAAATAACCAGCGTGCACAGAAAAGATAACAATAATCAAATCAACATAATAATCGGCACGTGAACAAGGTAAGTTCAATCATTTTTAAGCTGTGTACAGATTTCATCATCATGACATAAAATAATTTACAAAATGACACATTTTTAATACAACCCAAGATATTTGATCGGTTAATTTTTCTCTCTGTTCATTACGAGGAGCACAGAGTGCTTTTTTCTGTCTTCCTTTCTCTAACAACCAATCACAGCTTTCAGCAGACTGCATCATATGTAGCAACGAGGTCGACCACACCTCCTCACTAAGATAAAAGTTTCTGTCAACTCCTTGCATGGAGTTGCTCTTAGAAACTGCCTGAATCGCTTTTGAGCTAAGATTTCTTGCTAGGATTTTCTCGGCTAAGTTAGGAGCTCCCTGAGAGACTCTAAGACGCTTCATGAATACGGACACTGCTCTTATACACACTGGTCTTATTCCAAAAGAGATCCAATTAACATTGGGTTATTGATGATAGAGTGCGCCTACAAAATTGGTGCGAAGCCATATGGTTAAAGATAAACACTTGGCTGTGACGGTCTGCCCTTGTGCTCTCTTGCTGTTGAGGGAAATTCCACTGACCACGCCTTTTACTCGCCACGTTGCCACACCTCATCGACCTCTGTCATTCCCACCTGTTGCTACCAGCTGTGGCTCATCACCAAGCCTGTATATAATTACCCTAGTGTCCTAAACCTTCACCAGATTGTTTTTCATTCTCTTGCAAGACTTTCTAATTGTCACTCTTCACCTGAATTCCTGGTACCGATCCTCTTTGCTGGGTTATACAAAGGATTTAGCTGGATTACTGTATATTTAAAGATTTTGGAATGGCCTGTACAACTTAGGTAGAATAAATCCAATTAAAAAAATATGTACTCATTGCCTCATTGCCCATAACCACCTCCCTCAAGTTAGTCCCCCCCCCGTTTCTAGGACTGAAACTTGTTCACAGCATCAGAGTGGAGAATGGAAGACGAACGTGTTTGCTCATTAGACAAATAGAGACATTTTGTTTCCTCTTCTGTTGGTCCACACGTGAGGATGTGTATCATCTCACTTATTGAAACCCGTCAGTCTGGGAAAAGCAAACAGATGGTCTCTAAACACCTTAATAAAGCTTGAATATTTTTTTGTGCGCAAATGATGAGGTGAAAGAATAATTTAGTTTATCACTCATGGTGAATTAACCATGGCTTCAACTTTCCCTTGCACATTTCCACTCTGGCAGCAGTAAATGAGTCGGTTAGTCAGTCGATGACCTATGTATTAATATGTCATAAGCTTAACGTACTGTGTGTGTTTGTCTTTGTCTGTGCCCGTATGTGCCAATGTATGTGTGTGTGTGTGTCACCTCACACACAGGTCTAACGGTGTGAAAAGAAAACAGCTGGTCTTCTAACACCATATTATGTTGTGCGTGTTCAGTGATTGAATGTCCTGTCTAATTTACCGTGGTTGATAAACTGGATTATTGCTGAGCCGCGACACACACACACACACACACACACACACACACACACACACACACACACACACACACACACACACACACACACACACACACACACACACACACACACACACACGTTTAATGCCCGAATGTACTGAAAGCCATTCACTGCCTCAAATCTCAAACTGGCCCCTCATCATTCACCAGAAGTGTCTTTTCCACCATTTGCCAGCTGAATGAACTGAATGACATAAATCCAGATATTTTTTTTCCTCTCCAGCAAGTTTGAAGAGTTTAAATTTCACATAAGATGTTTGAAAGTCATTGCAACTTTCTGCAATTGTCCTTTCCAGCCTCTGAAATGTATTCTGCTCGTACTGTAGGTGTCAATATCAAATGCTTGTAGTAGCGCTGATGGAATGTTATTCAGCAATACATTGAAGGGGAAAGGAGAAAGCAAAATGTGAATAAACAACACTTTGTATTAAATCGGATCTTACGCATATGTCACAATGTACAAATCTAGTTATATGCTTATGACACAGTGATCTACTCACATGGCTGTATAAAACTAAAAGTTGTATTCTAATTCAGAAGTATTAAGACTTTTTTTTCACCCCAAAACAGTTACATTTCAATTGCTGTTTTAATTGAATGCCATGATTTGAATTCAGTTGTGGAGGAGCATAAAAAGTTGAATTAATCAGAAACAATCACCAAGGCAAATACAATTGATGGACTGAGCAGCCAGTATGCATCTTATTTCTCCTGTTAAAGGAAATACACTGATCAACATTTCTTTAGTATGAGGTGTCTCACAGTCAAGGAAGCAAATGCAGGACCTTTCAAGTAATGTTTGGGAATTTGCATGACAACATGGCTAATGCACCAACTCACTAAGTACCAGTGCAATATGACCTAAACTGTACTACTATGTACGATTCAAGAGTAATGGTCCATACTGTATAATTACTACACCAATTATAGCTTTGTCCAAAATAAATCTTTAATCTTGATATCAGGATTAAAATAGCAAGATTCTAAATAAGTGGGTAGATTATCACCTTCATTCTAACTCCCTTAAAAATAAATATACTCTTGCAAGTGTATTTAAATGCATCATTTGACCACCGAACCTTGAAAGTGACATTTATATGGACGCTATGATAATTGCCTTTTTGGCATATTGTTGTAGTAGCTATTCATGAGCAAAAAAGAAAAATAATGATAAGAGATTCTTATTTTATTCTAAATCCCTCTAAAACATTCTGCAGTTTTGATGAATTTGGTATTGATTGCTTTTGCTTGACTTGTTTTGATTCACATACTGTGCATGTTTTTAATACTTCTGTTTGACATTTATAACGTATGACCACTGATGTGATTTTAATAACTCCTCTTTTCTGCTTATTATGTATATGTTGATGGGTGGGATACATCGTGTAGCAAGTAAACATTTTGTTTGCAAAATTGATGTGTTAGAAGTGTGGACTTCGTAAGGCCGGGCCAATGTTACTGCTTCTGCATCTAAATAGAATATAAAGTTCAAGAGGTTTTTTTCCTTTAAAAAAAAAAAAAAAAGACTTAACTAAATCAAAAAGAAAACTGGCACCCATTAACATTTTTTAATGAACCTGTCAGCAGTAGAATATAACACCCATGAATATTTATCTTCTATAGTTATTACTTGGCTCAAATACTGTGTTACGTTTGGATGGAAAACAAAGAGAGCTTCTGTATGCTTGTAAAAACGCCCGTCTTGTGCCAAACCAACTTCTGAGTGCGTATCATTTAACGAAAGAAAAAACTGAATTGGAAGACTGGCCTTCCATGCAAAACGTTTTCCTACCTCCTCCTTGTGATGCCTCCCAAAACCACATCACTCTCATTGAACCTCTGTCATTTCCTGTGGCCCCATTTGGGATTTTTCCAGTCACACCTCTCAGCACAAACCCAGGCCCGAGTCACTGGTGTGAGAATGGCCGGTGGCCCGGTAACGTCGTGAAAGAACTGAACTGAAACGTCAGACTCATTTCACAGTGTTCACTTGTCAAGCGGAGAGAGGGAAAGCACGAGAAAAAGGAAGGACACGGAGCAGACGGGAAGCATGAGCGGCATGATGAAATTCTTTCGTCTTCAACACTGCTGAAGAGCTCCTTCAGACCCGCTTCATGCTGCCCTTACATGACCACTGGGGATGTTCAACAACAGACAGAAGAAAAAAAGCTAGTTTGGAGTATAGCGGCGCTTAAAATTGCATTGCTGATCAAACACCGTCTTCTCATCTACCTCTTCAGTGATCATCTACTTCATACATACCTAATTACATTCTCAGTCTCTTTATTGTCTCAACAATAGGGTGCCATTTAGTGTTGGTTGTTTGAGGTTGAGTGGAGAATTTCCCTAATGTTTACATATTCTCTAATATAAAAGAATGCTCTGTAAAATGATCAGCCATACCATTACTATAACTGGCAGGAGCAGTAATTAGTCTGTCTTTAGATGAGCTGTCAGCACTGTCTGAAACATCAAGAACAATAGTACAACAATACAGCATGTGCGTAACACATGTCCATCAGAGGGAGACATGCATTGCGATCTTTCTCCCAAGTGACCATTTACTTGATTTTCCCAGTGAAATAACCTTTCTTCTCGATACAGCAACTGTAATGAAGAACTCATTTTTGTTAGTAATCTTCTGACTTTATTTAGGTTAGAGGCAGATTCATGAGAAGACAACAAGAAGTCTTCTGATCAGATCAACACAGATAATGTGCACAGGAAGAACATGCACATTCCTTCCAGAAGCCTTTGTTGTGACAGCGCTGACCACTTCACCGCAGAACCGCCACATAAACCACCTGAAATCCTCAAATCTTGCACATACTGCTCCTTTCTCACTGACTTAAGTAGAATTATGAGAAGTTGACATTTGCTGGGGACATCAGTAGGGTGTCATCAGCTTGGACTGAAATGAATGGAGTGGAGTTAATCTTCTTATCTATTTCTCTGCACCACAGTAGCTGTACATTCGATTACATCTCATAAGGATGACTTTTGAAGTTCCTTCAAATATTGAGGCAGTCTTCAGATCGCCTCCAACTTCAAGCAAGAGAAGAAATGTTCAACAAAGTTGGCTCTTCTGCAGCCGGCAAAGGATTCATCATTGAAACGGTCATTTTTGTTGTCAAACTGCAGAATTACAAGGATCATTGACGCAAAGTAGTTATATTTCGTTAAAGCTGTTAATCAATTTACAATTTAGGGCAGGGAAAACTCATAACACTCCATTAATATGCTTGTAATACAGTGCTGAATCTTGAGAAACCTTTGTCACTAAACCACAGAGATGGACGAGACGTGGATCTATTATAGAATGATATTTACGATTCTACTAAACACATCAGCCTCTGCGAAAACCAAGGTGCTGCTTCTGCTTTCTCTGATAATTTTCTTCTGACTCACTGCATTCTGTTACTACTCACTACTACTAATTTACCTTTTCATACTGAGAAATATGCCAACTCAATGATAGCTGGAGTTTCCATTCCCTTTGATGTTTATGATGATTGAATCATCACACTCTTGTACACTAACATTGCATTCCTGTGATAAAAGGAGAGCAACAAACGAGAGTCAAAAGATTACAAACTACCAATTTGTACCTACTTTTCAAAAATGTTCAAAAAAGTGCACAAATTGCACATTAAACTTTAACATGAACAATACATAATAATGCTTACAAGAGTACTTTATACAGTTTGTACAAACAGTCTTTTTCGTGGATGTGACCGGGAACAAGACTCACACACAGTGTCATTTGCTTGTACAGGAACTTTTGAATCAGCATTAAACTCAAACACGTTTGCAATGTGGGAGGAAAGAAGAGATACGCACGCATGCACATGGAGAACATGCAAACTGCACATGATTGTCAAATAGGAAACCTTTTTGTTTATTGCAAAAATAGCTTGTTGTACTCTCAGAGGACGGTGGCTGCAGTACAAGGACACAAACCAGGTGTTCAGCTTTTGGCCACAGCAATGGGTATTTTAACATACGAAATGTTTCATAATTTTCCAAGCGACACTAATAAAACGTGTTTAATATGGCTTTTGTGTCCAGGATCCAGCCGAGTCTCCATCTGGATGTGAAACCTAATAAAATCTCATCATGATCATTGTCTTCGCCAACAGTTAACCGGTCCAGTGAAGACTTGGAAGAGATCACTGGTTGCTAGATAAAACTTCCACAGAAAACCAGGCTCACGGCCAGAGTATACAGAGTTTATGTATGTTGGCTGAGATAGAGACATTGCGGTGGCTATAGGTTCCCCCATCCTTTCTCACTTAAAGCCGTGCCCTTGCAGGAGACTCAGACGTTGTCTCTGTGACCTTTCGAAATCTCCGGTTTTCGAAAATGCTGCACAATTACTGAACTCTCACGTCTCAGCTGGCTTCCCCACAAAGTACCGGGGCTTTGATAGTGTGCGAGCGCGTCTGTGTGTCCGGCTGCGTGTGTGAGTGTGTGCTCTGACCTTTCTGCCGCAACCTGGCTGAGAGTTTAAATGGAACCTGGCTGTTTTCAGAGCTGTCTGGCAACAAGCCTGGCACCCGGGATCACACCATATTTTGCTGTTTGACTTTGCTTTAGTGTGAAAGGTTAACTGGTAATCAGGGTGTCATATTGGCCTCGAGACAAAGGCACACATCCCAAACCGACAATGTCGTTCTTTCCTCTCCTTCTGTCTTTCCTGTTGCTTTGTGGCATTGAAAGGACCCCTGAGTATTAAAGGATGAAAGTTTTCCTCAGAATCAGTTTTATTGTTTTCTGAACCTGATCAGTCACTTTCGATTATTGTGCTAAATTGTAGTTGTACACCGTCACTTTCCCAGAGTTCTCCAGACCATGTTCAGCAGAAAAGTGTAAAATAGTTGCCTTATTTTATTGGGGGGGGTTAAATTTGAGATTTCAAAGCCCTTCGTCCTTGGCAGCATGTTTGTGAACTTGCAGTGAGGGATGGCAGTGATGCCTGGCTGGAGGCCTGTTAATGCAACACTTGAGTGCCACCGCATTTGATAGAATTTTTTTTACTGACGAACTATTTTTGGTATTTTCAACAGAATCTCATGGTTCTATGAGTTTCCTCCATATGTCCATCTATTTTCTATAACCAGTTTATCCAGAGACTCACATTGGCTCGAGCCTATTCAGGCACAATGTGAGTTACATCCTGGACACACACACACACACACACACACACACACACACACACACACACACACACACACACACACACACACACACACACACACACACACACACACACACTGGATCTTGGGAGGAAACTGTACAGAAAGTGAAAAATGTGGAAACTTAACACAGAAAGACAGTAACACTTGCGATTATTTCATTTGTGAGAAAAGCTCAGATAATCCCAGTTTTATTGGGGAATATGTATTTAGATAGATAGATAGATAGATAGATACTTTAATGATCTCCAAGAGAAATTCACAACTTTGCATAGATATTTCATTATACACTTCTGGAGTAACTGATTTTTTAATAGAAGTTAATTGAAAACGTCTTGCATCAGTCAACAGCAGGTTCTATATGTGTATATCTGCAAAGCAACATTTGCTTAAGTAAATGCTAAATGTCCCTGTTATTATTTGCATCAATAAGCAGCTTTGTTCGAAATGGGACACAGCCAGTGAGAAACTTAAAATACTCCTGAGTGCAGGCTTACTTGTCGAGTCTGTCTAGATGCATAGGAAGCCATCAACCGAGAATCAAATGGGAGCACGGAGCTGAATGACGAGAATGTCTGGAATTGAAATGTGAGTGCAGAGCTCAGGTCTACAGCAGCAACATAACAGTTGTGCTACATCTTAACTTAAGAGTGACAGGAAAGTCTGCTCAACTTTTGATACAGAGGAAGTGACAGATAGGCACTCAGCAGCCAGACAGTGGATTTCCGACAAACCAACAGGGCATGCATGAGGGCTGTCAGGCACACCCGTGAGTGGACTTTAGCCAAGCACTTCTGAAGGCGAGGATTTAAAGGTGAAGGATTTTTAACCATTTGCTGAAAAAACCCAAAAAAACAAGATGGTCAGTGAAGGAACAGATTACTGTGCTGAGACGTTTTGATGACTGTTTTGATACTTTTTGTTGTAAAACTGGGTCAGAATGTGTGTATTATAATGAAGCAAATAAACTTTTTAAAGCCACCTTTGAAGCCCACATTGACAGACACATCTTGTTTGGTATCTAACTTCAAGTGGCAGCCTTGCATCAACAGCAGCAGAGCCATTTATTTGTTTATATTGGCCACTTAATGAGAACAGAATCTGCATGATTCTAAAATGGATGAAAGATGATTGGAGAGATCATAGGCAGGCAAAGCTTTGATTGCAGGGGAATGTCTCGGTGAAGCCAGGTAATCAACGCTGTTGTCGGAGAAACAGGAATTCAGTGATTAAACTGACGCTTGCTGTTGTTGCTGAACACATGACTGCTGTTGGCCTTGTTTCTCGCAGTGTTTGTTTCTTTGCTTTTAATGTTCTCAGTCACTACAGGCATCCGAAATGTTTTTCCCTAATAGAATAAACACAAAATGCCCATTGGGCTGCATCGCGTCTTCACGCAGCTCGTACATTTAAAGCAGTTCATGCTCAGGGTGATACAGACCACCCGACAAAGTATCGTCATTAGCTGTGCACTCAGATCCTGACAGATTCAAGGATAAACACCTTTTGCAGCATAAAGGCATACATAAAAGGCTGGTCATCTTATTAGGAAACAAAAACATATGGTACCAAAGCAACTGACAACTTTATAAGCATCATGCACAGGTTTATACCCAGATAGAATATGAAAACATTGATTTACATTATGGTACATGAAGTCACCATCTGATTACGCACCAAGAAGGTAAAGCAAGTCAAGAGTGCAACCAACAATGAATTGTTGGACTATCTTTAAAAATTATGGGGGTAATGAGTAAATGATGAAGTAAATGATGCCCAAGAAGGACAGGGAGAGATGAAGATCAGACCATCAGCCTCAACATTATTAGAAAATGAACCCTGCCAGCTCCACCGGCTGCAACTGACCTGGAAAAAATGTTGAGGATGTTCACATCAAGATCACTTGGTGCTTAGTTTATGTGTTTTTTGATCCTACACTTAGAATCACTGAATGTGCAGGCTCCATTTTCTGTATCTATAATATCATCGTGTGTGTGTGTGTATGTGTGTGTGTGTGTGTGTGTGTGTGTGTGTGTGTGTGTGTGTGTGTGTGTGTGTGTGTGTGTGTGTGTGTGTGAATTGTGCACAATTCAAATTAATTTCTTCCACAATCTGAAGAAAAAAAACTGAAGAAATGTGCTCCAGCTGTTTTGTTTTTCTTCACTAATCCAAACACAAACCTTTTTATACTTGGTTTCTCGGGCTACCGCTGATACCCCTGCTGTTTTTGTGACTCACAAACAATTCAGGCTATAATGATATACTGTACAAAGTGCACATCGTGCACCCTGTTAAAAAAAGGACTTTCCTGAAAAAGCCCTCTGGCTGATTCAGGGTCTGATACTAACTGGCAAGAACAAGAATAAGACATGACATTGATCAAACTCAAAAACATATGACACAAAACTATTACTTAAAAAAAAATTACTAATAGGCAATAATTTAAGTTTCTCATCACATCACACACTGTTTCAGTTGACTCAGCGTCTGTGCATCTTAGAATGAAGTATAATCTATTACAAACTGCAGAAAAAATGGACATCGCCTGTTCCAGAGTGGTTTCCGAAAACATTGCCCTGGGGCAACTGATGCTGTGGCTGAGTCAGTAGCTTGTAAACTACTAAACACATGAAATATTGATGGATAGAATTACAAACAAAATGCTGTTCTTGCTTGTTATTTAGTTATGGATGGCATTGCCATTATAACCGCTGGTTCAGATTGTCCTGTTTCTATGTTCTTCAGTGCACGACTAAGAGTTTAGGGTGCAATCGCTGTGTCTGATTCAGTGGTGGCGGGGTGGCGGTTATCACTCTGGTCTCACAGCATGAAAGTTAGTGGTTTGAACCCCAGATATCAAGGTGTCATTTCCTCCTTAAGTTCAACTTCAACTTGGTGCGAGAAGCAGTCCTGAAAGCTTACATGTTGGTGACACTCTTGTGTTTGCTGAGTTGAACGGAGTTTAAACGGGTTTTATGAATACTCTTTTATTCTGAAATTGCTAAAATCACAATCATTCATACTCGCAGTGGAAGGAAATAACAAGAAGTGAACTGATGGAATCATCACACTGCAGTGCACAGTGGGCAGGGAGGAGAGGATAACTGAATTGAGCGTAAGTGAACAAGACAATGATAAATCAGACAAGTTTATTAAGAAGCCTTAATGCTTTGCACAATAAATGTTTCTTTGAACTTCCTTCTTCTGTTTAACGAGAAAAGGATTTGCAGTTCTCGTGAACATCAGCACGTTTTAAATGCAACAGAAAAAGTATAAAACACAGACCTCAACAACTTTTACCTGGAGACCCTCACAGGGTTATACAAAAAAAGAAGAAAGAGAGGAGTGAGCGCTGCTTGTGTGGGGAGGTCACAAAAGGATATTAGACATAATGTGAAGAATTTAAAGGAGAAGTGAGAAGCTCATTGCATTAAATAATCCCCCCGAGCAGTCTGAACCGAGGAAAGCTTATGTAAGGAAATGTTTTGAGGTGACCTGAGCTGGCTGGACATGAGCCTCATCACATGGAAGCGCAGAGACTTTATTAGCCTCCGGGGTTCTCTACTAGTGAACAGATCTGTTACAAATTCAAGGCACAGTCCAGAATGTTGACTGAATCAAACGTTTTGCTGATTAAAAGCAGTTATGTATTGTAATAACTTTAAATGTGATGCTATAGTATCCCACCACTACCCATTCTGCTATGCTCGACCAATACAAGGTCAAAATAGAAGAACATTTTGAATCAACTGCAGGCTGTAAGAGTCATCGGGATCTGATTATACAGACTTACTTGAAGTGACAAATGCTGGGTTTTTGTATAAATCACTACAAAATTATCGAAAAAGGTGATAGAGATATACTGTTTAATTATATATCTTGTCTGTGTCAATCTCTGTGTCTTGAGGATTGGGTACTATTATTTGTCTTAGCCCAAAGGCTCATCATCCCAAAGTGTCCTCTGCATCAAAAGCTTCAAACCACTTCAGTCGCCACTTCCTGTAAATGCTTCCATTAAGCCATGAAATGATTGTGATTCTCAGCTTCCAAAACTGAACACACCCCCATAGTGTCAACAAGAAAACACTTTGTCAGAACCACTTAGTGCCACGGGGTCCTGCCTGAATTGCTGCCACACATGGAGCCGACATGTGTATGATGTTAAATATGGTGTGCATGAGGCCACCGACAGTGCCGGTGATTGATTTCAGCTGCATGATGTATTTCACTTAAGTAAACCGATGTGCCGTCAATATTACCCACACGAACCCAAATAAACACACAGAGCAGAAAATGTCACTCTCTTTCCCAGTAATGACCTCCATCGTCTCTTGGTTTCTGACATTAATAAGCTAATTTCTCTAACACTTGGTAACCTTTAACATCCATTCATTTTCCAAACCAAACAGCCCGTACAAGTTCCCATTGGGTAACCTTTACCATTTTGAGTAAAAAAAATGTTTCCTGCAAAACAGGGACAACATTTTCTAAATGGTAGCAATTACTGTGGGTGATTATTATTGTTATCAGAGGATTTGGGGAAAAATAAGTTCATACGTTTTTTTGAGCGGGACACACATTACCGGTACTGAGTTTCTGACTCTGTGTAACCCCAAAGACCACTTTGAATTAAAAAAAAGTTGACATCATCTCATTGGAAAAGATAGAAATGATCCAGTTTATCACGTAGTGTTGTGACGACATCCTGCTTGGAACTGGTCATGGGTGTGGGCCTGATGGTGTGATTGTATCTTTGACTGTGTTGCGATTGGCTGGCAACCTGTCTGGAGTGCTCCACTTCGTCAAGACAAACATGAGAGATAGAGATCTGAGCTGAGATAGAGATTAAATTATATATATTTGTTTTAAGGCGCAAGTGTTGCAGTGACATTGTGTATATTTTCTAATGATGGTACAGTTACACATTTCCCTCACAAAAAAATCCAAGTTTGAAATACAATTGGGAATATTTCCATATTGAGGCACGTGGTGGAGCAGTTTTTAGTGCTTTACCTATTTGCAAGACTCGGACTTGCCTCATTTGCACAGCAAGAGGCCACTAGGAGCTCAATCCTGTTATTTCCTCTTTAATTAACTTTTGCAACATTCCAGACTTTGGACACGCACGCATGCACGCACTGAAGGCAAAAATAAATGATGCACTTTGTGCAAAAAATGTACTTTGATATGTTTTCTGTGTAGTTCCAATCAAAGCAAAACTGAAAAAGCACAACACTGTTATGACGAGTGGAATTACATCAACACAACTAATAGCATAAGCCTGTTATTTCTCACCATTATAGATGCATATTTGGCAGAACTTGGCTGCAGATTGTCAGCTTTTATTATCCTCCTGTGTCAGCAGCTGAAAATCACTGACACGGTTTGCGTGTCTGGTGGCTCTCTGTGGACACCTGTCGACTTGGAAAAAAAACCCAACACTCACAGTCTATGGAGTGAATTATGTAAAAAGCCTTTTGGAGGATGTGTGGTGTTGTTGTGTTTTGTAAATATTACGTATGTCCCCAGAGATACAAGGGACTACAACACGGAGAGTGTAAATGCCATTTTTAGTCACGAGTCAAAAATGATCACTCGGGCATAATTCTTCAAACAGTTAAATTGGAAACATTGGAAAGGATCAGTTTCTTGAGTTGGTCAGATGAGTAAAAATTTTGACAATAATTTTTAAATTTCAACTTTAAAGTATATTTTGTATTTGTGATGAAAGATGCAAAACCAAACAATTATTACTGAAAATGACAATGATCACAACATAAAACCAATTTTAATGAAACCTTCTGGTGCAAAATACAGTGAAATGTCTCCTCCCGGAACTGTTTTTTACAAACTCGCCTTGACAGCATGGCTTTGAGGCTAATGCCAATTGGCTAAATAAATAAATTGTCTTGGTGGTTTGCCATTTTTGTATGGGCAAACCTCTGTATGATGCCTTCCCAAAGACATTTTTAGATTCATGGACCAAAACCTTGTTTAGGTCAAAACAGCTTTACAAACACAACCCACAATTAATATTTATATAAAAGTCTCAATAATAACACAGCTCATCTGTCAACCGCATTGTCCTCCAAGAATGATCCCACTCCTTAACATGACCTTCTTTTTTCCTGTTTTTGGAAACTTTGCAAATGTTCAAATTGTGCATGTACATGAGGTAGTTCGGTACTTTGAAAACTGATCCATGCACAAAAGCTAAATATTTGTATGCGGTTTGTTTGTATCGTATTTTGTTTGCATCTATTTAATAGTCACGATTTTGTTATTTTGCCGCTTGTGTGGTGTTGGACCCAGATAATAGTACAATATAGTCTCTTGAAACAACATGCAAGGTTTGGTTAATTACAGTATTGCAATGTGGCTTAAAAGGTGATGTTCTATAACTGGAGCTGCACAGAGTGCAGGAGGCATGAGAGAAAACGTGTTAACATGAACCAGGTGGAAGCAATACGGTTGTGGAGCTGTAATCAGCACTTGTGGAGAACATGAGGACAGGAGTAGGAGACACTTGAAACAAGAGGAGGCAATTAGTCATGAAAACAAAAGAAAAAAAACTGAGCTTGAACAACAAAGAATGACTCACTGACATTGATGCTGCATTTCACAGAATACTGAGTATTAAAAATGTGGTTTGACATTTTTGCACAGACTGGATCAGTTCCACGCTTTCATCACACAAATTACTGAAGGTCTATTCACCATCGTAATAAAAGAAAGGAAGATAAGTGATTTCAGACTTTCTAAATGACTTGATTGGATAGCAAAGGTGGGGAGTGTGGATAAGGTTAAGTATGTCAACGCTCGTTTTATGATGACTGTTGCAGAAAAGAGAAAAGAAAAATTCCACAGTTCATTTGAACTACCTGGACAACTAATCAAATCACAAAAAGTTTGAGAGAAACTAAGGTTTTGAATGACGTGGTAGCTCGTTGTGTCTGCTGCTCTTGTGATGCAGACAGAGCAAGACCTTAGGCTTTAGTTATTTTGCAGGACTGTAGCTCCAGGCCACACATTTTTTGTTCTATTTTTGAACCTGGAAGGTACCAAACACTCCCCATCCACCATCTGATTTGTGGTCGACTGAGCAGGTTTAGTGGAGCAACAGGGAGCCACACTAAAGGGCAGCTTAATGAAGGTAATGAAGTAGAGACTGCAACCTGAATGAACAATCAGGGTAACGTCTTACAGTCAAGAAGTTTCAATGAGCACCGCAAGTCATAGCTATACGTATTCAGTGGCTTAGATAGTGCTTTTCTTTTGTATACAGCTTGGGGTTTTAAAAACCTCTCCTTTCCTTTTCTGCTTCGCTTTCCCATTAAAAAAAGATAACGGACAGTTGCATCACTTCCCCTGATTTTTACTATTAGATACACATTAAGACTCATTCACTCTGAGTATCCTGAATGAAATCCTGATTAAAGATATCTTAAAGTAATACAGAGTCTGAGTTCATTATAGCAGAAAGAGATGGAGATCGTCATAACAACTGTAAGTCTGGATCAGTCTGTTAGTCACAACAAGTAAAGTCAAAATGGCAGAAACTGTCTATTTAAGATTTTATACGACTGTTTGTCAATGTTTCTCTGTACAGGCAATGATGCATGAGTCATCCTTGCAGGTACCACAGCATGAAGCGCAGACGCAGAGCAGGACAGAGTCAGTCGTTGTATTGATGCGGCTCTGGCTCTGAGCCCCTGGGTTGCAGCTGTGGCGGAGCACACTTACACGGAGGTGTTCTGCTTTGTGACATTAGTGGGAGCTTTTAGCTGAAATGTGCGATTCACTGATCTAAGTGTGGGGAGCCCTGGGAGGATGCACTGAGTCATTTCCTAAAGGAAATCTAACCTGTTTAACAGGCTCCACGCCTGCAAGCAAGTTTAGCATCTGAGGAGAGGGTTTTCAATCATGTGTCAGCATGACCCAGAGATCCGCACACTTTTCAACCCAGTCTGTCAGCCCTCAATTTCAAATAATATAATACAAATCTGACAAAAGTCTGTGTGGTCTTGTTTTCCCTGATCAGTATTTGGAAAGAAGCAAACTGACAGGGCTGAAAGAGACAAAGAAAGGATCAATAATATATTGTCAGCTGTCGTACATCAGTTGGTAAATTCTTTTCAAAGATCAGCCGATTCACACCAGCAGATTTCTTGTTTCGTAGCGATCCAAGAATCAGGTGAATACACAGTGCTCATAAAACAAATGGACACGTCGGCATCAATACTCTGCAAAGCTGTAGGGTCTTGAAACCGCGCTCACTTAATTCTGATAAAACCCGAAAAACTGTCAAGCAAGTCTCCCCCACACCATCATATCACCTGCAGCAGAACCAGATAATAGCGACAAGTGCTGGTATAAAGGGAGGATGGATCCATGCTATTATCTGGTTTCCACCAAATTTCCGAGGCCGACATCTGAATATGGCAGCACAAATCCAGAACCATCCTCTAGTTGAGTCCATGTGACTTGTACTCACAGCTTCCTGTTCTTAGCTGACAGCAGTGACGCCCGCTGTGGTCTCCTGCTGCTACAGCCCATCTGCTTCAATGCTCACTGTGATCAGAAAGACTCTCCTCACCACATATCCTAAAATAAGTTGATGCACAGCGGTGGTCTCGCCACAGTCCCAACTGTTACTTGACTGGCATTCAAATCAATTTTTTTCCCTTGGATTTATTCATATTGTTTTTACTTTGTCTAAAGTCAAATATGACATTGGATATGGGCCCCTGTATCACTTAAATGGCAAAAAACCTGATATTTCAAAACATTTATTTAACTTTACAAGAGATGACGTCATACCTGGTTGTCGTTGTGTATAGTGAGCAGTGGTTTGGGTCATTATGCACAAAAAAGGGACAGTAAGAAGCAAGAAAGTGTTGCATTGGAAACTTCATTACAATATACAGTAGTTCAGCTACCCGCCAACAATTCCTGTTCTCAACATTCTGGCATGGATTAGCATATGACAAACTTGGTCTCCTAATAAGGACGGACACAAACTTCCTTTCAAACCTCAATCTTGAACAATTACGTTCTGCTACTTCTGCTTCATATCCTGCAAGAAGAAAGCAATGCAGCAAGATGTTCAGTGATGTTTGTGTGTCGGCATAAAAAGTCACTTGGATGTGAGGAATGCAGACAACCGAAGAACATGTTGAAATCAAACAATGATGTAATTGTAATTGTAAAATGTCATGCATTGTGACCTACAATTGTATTGTACCTGAGGAACAAAGTCACGTCATTTAATGTTGAACCATTTCGCACATCTGCATCATTCTCCTTGTGTTCGGGGTGAGAAAACTTTCTAGTTGAATTTAAACATCCTTTTTTTCGTTTTTCACTTCGCCAACTGACCCAATTTGAACTATGCCCAATTAGCATGAGCCATTTTCTGTTTGTGACGTTCCCAAGATGTCCAGTCAATTGTTGACGCATGAGTCAGATGCTGCAGGAAACTTTTGGAAAATGTGACGATCCTAAGGCAAGTTCCAGAATGTCTTTTATCATTTCTAAGCAGATTTATGGACATCAGTGATAATGATATCCCGGGGAGGTGTATGTCACACTGGATGAAATCAGTATGTGTTTCATGTCTGACTGAGTTATGACTCCAAGGACTGTCTTTTTTTTTTTTTTTTGCCCAAATTTGACTCACGCAGAATGTTTGCCTCCTGTCTGTCTGGATCCTGCAGCCCCCTGGGCGGGCGTTTAGCCGACTGCGCTGGGTGTGTCATGTTGAATGTTAATGCCCTTCAGAGAAATTGACATGTTATTTCTCCATGGTAAAAATGCCACCTAGAAGAATTGGATCAATTACAGAGAAGCTCAAGGAAAGGACTCAGCATTAATTTGTAAGTTACTTGAGTGTCCAAAACACAGATTCTACATGCTTCCAATTTTAATGCTGCCACCTTGGTTGTGGGTGGTACTGCTCAATTGGTCTGTATGCAAATACAGACAAAAAGTTACGGGAAATATGGAAGTAAAGCTTTATGCAAAGCTGCATGTTGAACATAAATGCGTCTCAACTTGGAAAAATCTGGATGAATGGATGCTTTTGTACAAAGTAGTTTTATTTTTCTTCAAATAGCTCACAATCTGGCATTACGTCTCTGTTTATGTACAGTATATGAATCTGGCCTTCTCGATGTTCTAAATGTATTTCTATTTCCCAAGTTTGACACCAAAACCACAGTGAGAAAAAGTGAAGGGAAATATTGCTTAATGAGCTTCCCCGAGTTTCCATCTGTATCTGATACCGGGATACAGTAGCAACAAGAGAGCGTGAAGGTAATTGGGTTCAAGTGTGACTAGAAGATGATGTTGTAAAGACACTTCTGCAATGGTGTTAATTAAAAGAAATCTAGTCGGTGCCGGGGAATTCTAATTGACAACTTAGAAGTGTATTTTTAAATCGTGTCCGTCTGTGTCACAATGTTTTCTTGCTGTCGACACTTCTGAAATGCAGGAGTTCTCCCTTTTGCACAGTGGGTTGTTGTTTCATCTTTGCTTTTATTTTCAACCACATCCCCGGTGGCAGAAGTAATTGGCATCAATTTCGCGTGCATGGCATCAGTCTGCTCATCTTTTCTTCAAAGCGTGTGTCACAACGGTCTAACAAAGACGTCGGAGCAGGCATGAACCAGACAGGCTGTATTGGAACAGGCAGCAAACATACTTTGTTGGCTTTGATTTTTGTCCTTGTGCTCTGCCACTGGCTGGAAGTCGTGTCCAGATCTGTTTTCTTCACATGTCTCGTACCGCTTTCAGACAGCCATGAGTTTGAGGAAAGAATGCCAACTGCTGTATAACCGTGCAAGCTGAGTGTTTTGATATATTGTGTTAAAACAAAGACAGGCTTGCATCCTTTCTGTGGTGAGTTTGCATGTTCTTTGCTCAACATATTCTGGTTTCTTCACACAATCCAAACACATCCTTCGTCATATCTATAGTATTGAACTGGTGACGTGTGGGGTGTATCCTTCCTTTCTTACTTTGTCAGATTTGACAGGCTGCAACTCTTTGTGATCCAAAGAGGGATGGATGGTAAAAGCGCTGAAAGCACTAACAATGAAAAGATTTGCATCAGATTCTTGGCATTTTCAAGTTGTATATTTTACCAAGACAATAACTTTCCATATACAGAAAAAGGTTACCTAAATGTAAATACCTGCTCACTCTAGATCTTAGAAAATATCTTTTGTGACTAAATTTACAAGACTGAAACTGATGCCAAAGTCCTCAGATTCACGATATGTCTATACAAAGGTTTTTACTTTGCTTGGTCTAACAACCTTCTAGGGACCAATTAAGTGTACACTGACCAGCAAAGTACAAGCCTAGTTCTGAAGGGTCCAGTGTTGTGTTAATGCAGATGGGGACTGGGATGATTACCAACAGAGAAGGTCCTACTTCACAGCATTCACATGGCAATAATACAAAAACACGGTCACCTCAATCTGACAGCAACAATAAAGCACTAAGTTCATAATGAAGACTAACAAGACTGTCAGCACATTGATAAACCAATAGGGGATATATATATATATATATATATATATATATATATAAAATAGACTATACTGACTATACTGTATTACTATTTTCACAACACTGCACTTGAAAGTGAAGAATGGAGTGTCTGTTACGTCATTTGTCAGACAAGCATGTGTGGGAACGGGCTAAAATTATCTCCAGAAGACAACATGACAGCTTTGTATTGAACACATTGACTTTGTTGTTTATTTGAGCTGTGGGTTGGTGTGACAGTGGATCCCATGTGGCATGATTCCGCCCTCAAAAGGCTGTCAGCTGTGCCCTGTGTTTAACAAGCTGCCTGTCAGGCACTAAATTAACACCACCTTGCTGAGAAATCAATTAAGCTTTACAAGTGATCCCTTTGCACGTGAAGACAGATAAATCAGCTTCCTTTTCTGACCATTTTTTTTCCTTTTTCTTTTTTACACTTCCCTCTCTCCATCCATGCTATGTGTGATATGTCCAATCCTGCAGTAAGCAGTTGTATTGAAAAGTTACCTTAATTATTTAATCGCTTTGAGTTCAGAAATCGAAATGTAGATCGATGGAAATACCAACTATAATCTCTGCAAGACCAGTTTTAACCACGAAACAGAGGGATGGGGTGGTTCATTACATGCTGCAGTCTCGTCAGCTATTCAACAAAACCCTGCAGAGAAGCTTCAGGATGAGTTGGACAGAAGAAAGAGAGAACAGCAGCTCAAACATGTATATTATACATTATATATTTATATTTCTGAAATCTTTGTTTGTTGTACTTCTTTCATCAGTCGTCGCTGATGTTTTATTGTTTGTCAAAATAGACCTACTGGCCACAGCATAAGGTACACCTTGCTAAAAGCAAGTCAAACCCCTTTTTTCAACACAGCTGTATTCCCTCCCTTCATTAATGATTCAACAATGTGCTAGAGACATTTCTCAGAGATTTTGCTCCATATGGAAAAGACCAGACAGTGTCACACAGATCATCACACTGTTAATGGATTTTCGGCTCTGCATCATGATGTGTGATCACAAAGGTGCTCCTCTTGGTTTGAGATCGGAACAATGTTGCTGTGTTAAAAGCAAAACTTCTGAAACAAATATGCAAAAATGATGCATTTCCACATGAAGCGTTGTCATGTAAACGGGGCCTGAGGAGTCCAAAGTGGGTGAAAAAAAAATCTTGTCTATTCCTTTACTCTACAAGCCTGAAGGGCAAATACAAAAAAAAATATGAAGAATACATGCTGGGCTGTTGTTTCTAATAAATCTTTTGTCGACCTCGGTCATGTGAAATAGATGTTTCATCAAATATGTACCTTTACAAGCATAGAATGTGTATTTAGCACTGTTTGTGGGGAGTAGCTTATGTTTCTTCCACAGTGTTGCTGAGACTTGTGCAACTCATGTGTGTCAGAGCCAACGTCTCTTCTTCTTACAGGTAAACACAATGTCATCCTTCTTTTATGTGTTTGAGGCAGAAGGATCCACATCTTGTCATTGCCTCCTATGAGTTGTTTTGGTTGCTGTAGTTATATGTGGACATTTATTTGTGTGTGTATATGACCTCCAAGCCCTCAGGTGAAATATTATCCTTTCTTTGGTCCTGAAAACGACATGAGCATATGAGCAGGATTTCTCGTCATAAATCAAGAGGGAAGAAACACAGCAACGAATGCAAGGGTTTGAGGAAGGAACAGGAGGTGCGTGGGGGGGGGGGGGGGGGGGGGGGGGGGGGGGGGGTGGAGGCAAAGGGAAAAGGACAAGGACGCGATAGAGAGTAAGAATGCAGATTTATAAAATGCCAGAGTGCACATAACAGTGAAATGGGATTTTACTGATATTGGCAGTGTGATTCTAGTGCATGTCCCATCGTATACTCCCTCATAAATATGCAAGAGATGTTTTGTGTGATAGTATTGTATTTTCCGGGGAAGCAGCATTCTTCAGCTGTGCTTTCTTGCGGTCTCATCTGGACCCACCTTTCTTCAGCCTGACCAGTACACCAGGTGAACCTGCACCAGGGATCGTCAGCCTGTGTTTCACTGCCGATTCTTAGCACATTCCACCATTTTTAGTTGGCAGATTGCGTCATGCCTCTTCATAATTCTTTTTAATCCTTACCTAATCCACCTTGAGTCTCAGTGTTCTGCATTTTCGGGACAGCACTTAACTCCACCTTTCAACAACTGACAAGACCGTGAAAGCAAACCTGGGAAGGGTCTGAAAAAATAGACTTTTCTCTCTGATTTTACTTTCTTATTCAATGAAACTCTACAAACACCATCTAGTCTGAAGGTCTTCAAGCTCCCCCTAAAAGGTAAACCATCTGGACACGGCATATGACAATAGGGGATTTATTCAAGGCCTACTGAAATGCATTCTGCATTGATCTATTGATCAGATTTGTTTACACACTGGGGTTCTTTTCTCTCTAAAAGTCTCTAAAAAAGTCTCTCTAAAATATTTTAGTCATTGGTAGAACATTCTAGTTTAAGTTAGAGCAGATTTGGCTATTTCAGAAGGGAAGGCCATTCAGCAGAAAATTCAGTTTAGGACTGAGAAAAGACAATGTTTAACAAACAAACTGTTTCTGGGTGACAGCTATGCTGTTTAAAAAATTTAATTTTGCTGTTAACTTCAGCTCCACTTTGTTTCATATGATTTAATTTTAGGTAATACATTCACCACTGTAATGTACAAAGCACTGTTTTTCACTGTAGACACACCCCGGGATCCTGCAGCTTTTAAGTCTGATATGGCATCAATACGTTGGTTGAAAACATGTATTCAATTGGCTTCCCTTATGGTAGAACTGCTTGAGAACAAAGTGGTGTCAGTTACACAAGTAAGTGCTCAATAAATCATGAGTTATATGATTACCATCACCCAGCACTGTAAAAACTCTGCGGCGGCTCATATGGGGGTACAAGTTCAAGCCGTGTGCAGCTACTCGATTGGATAAACAAACAAAATAAGGTCTATTAAAGTACAAAGGGTGCCTGTTTATTGAGATATTAAGTGCCTGACAGAGAGAAAATAGAGCCATTACTGTGAATAATGCACCAGTCTCACACCTGTATGTTTAAATATGTATATACTAAATACACAAGACACACAGGTATGGCGGCAGACACGCAAACACATGCATAATGGATAGAGGGCATTATCAGCGTGTCTTTTCTATCTTAACTGTGTATTCATGAGATTGTATTGGAGGGTAAGGGTAGAATGATAATACCGCTATACACACACAGACAGACAGAGCAGTAGCTAAGTAATTCTGAATGCTTGAAGAGACACGAGGGGCACTTGATTTCTTTCATCTGACTGGTCCTGTGATGGAGGCTGTTTAAGGATGTGGCAGGATAAGCCGACTGAGTGTTCACACGGAGGCATCTGTAACCAATGTGCTGTGAGCGATTTTTTTTCGCTGTAAAAAAGAAAAAGCTGAGACACATTTTTGGACCACAATTTTGACCAGTATACATTAACAGGCCTCTCCTACCAGCATATTACACCCTCTTCATACAGTCGATACTGTGGAGGCTTTTTTCCGCCACAACTGATAATTGAGACTCAAGTCAGGCGCAAACATTGGATGGACAGATAATACAGGAGGCACAGCATCAAAAGACATACAACATGTTTCTTGTTTGATCTAATTAAATAGACAATGAAGTAATATTTGGTCTGAATTAAAGAAACTTAATTTCATGAATGCACAGTAATATTCTATAACACAGTACATATACAATATGTAAATCAAGTTAAATCACAAATACATTTTGAACCAGAATCACAGAAACAACAACTCTCGCTCTGGCTATTGGGGAAAGTTTGTTCAAGATGAAATTCTTAATAAATAAATGCTCAACTGATTCAATGTCTTAATTGCAGAAAGACCAGAGAGTAGAGATTCCATGTTTTAATTCAAATAGAAGAAAGCTAGAGGGTAATATCAATGTATGATCTTAAAGTAAAGTTCTTTAATCTTATTTGAGAAAAGTATTTTGAGTATTTAAGTATTTAAGTCCAACCATATAGTTTTCTTTGGGGGTGTCTGGGGAAATCTGTGTAACATTTCTTTGTGATATTTCAATTGTTGCAGATATAATGAGAGAGGTTTTAACAGTCAGTTTGTACTTTTGGAATTTATTTGGCGCTGTGGAGTCATTTTTGACGTATGACCTGGATTGGCCAGGATGGGGAACTGTAGAAGTATTGGAGAAACACCAGCTCAGCAATATTTGGCAAATCTGCTTCCAATGCTGTGCACGCAGGGACGTCAGCATCATAAAGGGGTGACACCTTTCTTTCTCCCCTAATCTAAAGAGAAACTGAATCAGGGAAAAATGCTTAGTCATTTCTGATGAAAACCACTCAAGCGGGGAAGCTGCCAAACTACACCATTTCAAGCAATTTAGGTAATACCTATATATATATATTTTAATACACAATCAGCCGTGAGCACAAAACTCTTGCAAGGAAAAAAAGGTTTATTTGAGTTGTGATTGAAGAAGTGCAGATGCAAATACACTACAAAACACATGCATCTGTCTTCAAGTCCTTCGTAGTGTCTGGGTCCTCCTGTATGCTGCACTCTCTCCAGGATGACTCAGTAAAACATCTTAAATGTCAAGGAAAGCTGAAAAATGTTTGAAAGGTGCAAACAGGTAAGAGTCTACTTGAGACGACCTCTTCAACAGCAGCACTTTATTTGTGTCAGCACTAAATTATACCTTAATCTGGTGCAATAACCTGAGGAGGAGCAAATCTCACTCTCAGGCAGTTTTGAATTTGGAGGGCAATGAGCAGCTCACTGTGTGAAAGCCTATTGTGACTTTTTCAGAGTGAGAGTGTGGAGGACAAAGATATTGTAAAAATGAATGGAAGGCGAGACTCATTGTCGTCGTTGCTGTTTCTTACATCATTTTAACAGCGCAGTTTATTGCCTAGAACCGATCAGCTTTACTCTCTTGTGACATCCTTTTAAATAATGATTAAAGGTGTCCATTATTTAAATAAAACATTTTTAGAAAACCTGATGCGCATGAACCAAAACAGGAGAACCGATTTGTGAATCTGTGTTATATCTGTGATAATCTGTGGCAACAAGTTTCCCTCTCACAAAGCTGCCAAATATATATATATATATATATATATATATATTTATTTATTTATTTTTTAAAGGGTGGATAATTGCTTTTTTAACTGAGAACTTTTTTGCTGTATCTTGATTTTTCTAACCCTGGTCTGGATAAAATGGGCAAAGAGGTTGCATGGTGAATTGATGGATGGAAATTTGTATGGTTTGGTTTTTATTTATATAAATCACCATGTTTTGAAAACATATTTACACATGTACATTTATTCACGATTATAAACACAGAGTTCATGTGTTAATTACCCATATGCCTGAAGGCATAGTGTATTTAAACGAACACACTGCACATGCACACAGGTATTAATCACACCTGGAAAGGAGCAGGAATAAGCAGCACCATTAAATTAATTCATTTCCTTTTATTTCTTCTTCAGTTTAGATGTTGCCATTGCGATTTGTGAATGCCCAAACCCTTAGATTGAATTCACCTCTAAGAATAAATATAACATTGTAATACATTTGCGCCATTATTTTTGACAAATATCAACAACCTGATCTCACAAAAACAACAAATATCTAAGTGTCACAACTAAAAGTCACCTGTCCAATTAGGCTCTGATGTAGTTCTCCAGTTTCATTCACGTTTACAAGTTGCAGGTTTCGCAATTGTAAGAGATGACAGTCTCCCGATGATGCACTAAACAAAGCCTCGACAGCCTGAGACAGATAAAAACCTTGGTAGAGCTGATGACAGAGAAGGAAATACAGGGAGAAAGAACAAAAGCATGTCTTTCTCTCCACTCTATATAGTGTTCCCTGAAGAATCCCTGTTTAAAAAAAACCAGAAACCTTTGAATTATGAAAAAAAAAAAAAAAGGAGTCTGCACGGTTGGTGCAGCCTAAAAGAAACACAGCTTGATTATGCACACCAAAGAAAAAGGAAACAATTATGTAACAAATAACATGTCATATAGACACAATCTAACCTTTTACTGGATAAACAAACACAAATAGAACAGGCCCACTGCAGCATATCTGAATCCATGCATCTGCATGAAGTCTGGGAGGGCTGAATAAAACAAGCATGGGTAACTTATGAAAAGAAAACATAAGCCAAAACAAAAAGAACATCCTATATACACTGTCGTGAGCTACTAACTAAAATGTGTGTTAGACAAAGGGAAAACCCAAGGCAAAAGTAGAACACGTCAAACTTCAGACAGAAAGGCCTGAACTTGCCATCAGATGTCGCAATACTGCTAATTACTCTGTCACAGTGCCGCCCGCACTCTCTACGCCACACACGGTTAAATTGTCCAACACATCTGCGTTACATACTCTGCTCACACAATCTTGAAGCACAATTTTGGAGAATATGGTGAAGAGGAAGCAGGTTGAAACCTTACCGGCTGGTTAGTGCAATCGATAAAGGGTTTTGTGCAAAGTGGGGTTGCTGGGATTCTGTTCGCTCTTTCTAACCGGCTCCTTACAGTAAATGCTTGACCATAGAGACCATCTGACCATCCACTTCTCGTTCATCCACCCCTCCATTCTGGGGCTTTCAGATTGAAGGCGATAAATCGATGAGGAAGAGGGAGAGAAAGGACGTGGGCTCAGTGTTGTCTTACATGCCGTGATGACTATTTGTAAACCGAGCCGTGATAATGATGTGAGGAATAGTTTTACATTGTGGCAAACACACTTATTCTCTGTATTTACAAGGACTTACTCATTTCAGTGAAAACACTTCAATGTGTTTAAAAAAAAAATATGAAGCAGCAACATCTTGCGAGCTTCGCTGAGCGTAACAGTAAACAGGAGGAAACAGAACACCACTTTAACTGTTACCAATGAAGTTGGGTGACACTATTTATATGTCTCCCAATAAAGGACAATCTTCCATTCATCCATCTTCAATACTGATTCATGCAGTTCAGGGTCACTGGTTGCTTGAGCCAATCACAGCAAACACACAGAGAAGCACAAACGCTCACATTCAAACTTCAGGGCAGTTTAGGCATAACCCTGTTAACCATGTTATTGGACAATCTTGATACTTATAAGACACTGGAAGTTTAATGTTTTTATATTTTTGTAGGTATATACATAGATAGAAAACTCTATTATATAACAAAAGAATTATCCCTATTCATCATGTAATCCAAATTCAGAAGTTTCCCAGATTAATTATGCTTAAAATAATAATCAGTTCCACAATTGGTCACAAAATTAACTAATGATACAATCAGTCTTTCTTTTCTGTAGAAAATCTAAACAATAACAACAACAACAACCACCACAACAGTAACATCAACAAAAACACAGCTCTCCTTTCATTGAAAACAAACAAACAAAATGTCCTAATTAGGTCTTTTGTTTTCAGCTAACAATATATTAGCAGTGTTTTCAGTGTATTAATGTAAACAATAAAACAATAGTCTGACCAGATGCATAACTACATAGTCAATCTTCAATCAGTGAATGTTTTTGTTTTCTTTTACTTCTTCTGAAAAGCAACACTTTGGCATTTTGTAGGAAGATTAGATGCAATGTTGCTTCGATGTTCATTTGTCTGATAGAAAACCAATCAGTTGAAATACAAAAAAAGAAGACATTTTCGTGATTCTATAATCTTCTGGCCTCACCAGGATCTTTGATCGCCCTCGTGTCCCATCATCACAGTGAGTAATGTCCTTCTTTCTTCTGAGTGTTGTACGGGATTCCCACACAAAAAACAGGTTACACTTTGTCCCCACAAACATTATGGCACAGCTCAAACACTATAATGGAGTTTACCCCAGAGGTGCTGCCAACCCAGTTTTCTCACCTACAGACTCAAGATTAAACAACTGCAGTTCTGTTTGAAGCAAATAAACAGTTCAGTCTGGGGTGAGAGCAAATGAAATACAATCTATTTTTTTAACCCGTTATATATCATGTATAGTTCACTTTATTTTCATGCAATAAATCATAAACTTAAGATGAAAATGAAAATGAGAGGATAAAAAGGAACGAGAGAGGGAGGGCAAGTTATGAGAGTTACAGAGACAGACGTTGAAGTCAATGAAGGTCTAAAGGTTGGCCTTCAGGTCTGAACTTCAACACTTTGACTGATGCAGCTGGCATTTACACAGCCTTGATACTGACGCTCAGACAGACTGCGCTGTGAACACGATGTCTTTGTCAGTTTTCTTCTGCCAACAAGGACTATTACAGAGGAACATAGGATAAAATAAACTGCTGCTAATCCAGTAAACTCTGGATGTAACACCCAATTCTAAGCCGCTCTGCCGCAGTTTGTGCCTGTGTTTCATTTTAAGGTGATCATTTTTAGGCTGTGTAAGGACGTTTTAAGACACATATACTGTTCACTTTACTATACTGTTCAAACATTGACAGTGTGTGGTAAAAAGAGCAGATTGTCCATGTCATGTTTTATTTGTACTCTGTACTGTCCGATCATCGACATAGTCCCAGTTGTTGCTATGACTATTACTCAATAGCTGGTGGATAGTTTGGTTCTAATCGGAATTATGGCAATGCTGCTTGAACAGGGGAGATGAAGCACTGTGGGTAGAGACAAACTCAAAGTCTGGTTGGAGTTAAATCAAAACAACTTTTAGGTTAGAAACTTGCCTATTTCAAGCATAGCTAAAAACGTATACATTTCCCTTTGGCTCAGACATGGCATGTCTGTTTGTTATTCATTTTTATTTTTAACATCACAGCACTTTAAACTTAACACACATCCTGCCTGCCCACTTTCTCTCTCCTCTGTCTCAGCCTTTTTGCTCTTTCTAAAGTCAAGTTGAGGTGAAGAATTATTATTTTTTTGTCCAGCTGAGTCACTCAGTTGTGCAGAAGATCAATTCCTGCTTTATGTTGTGACAGAAGATCATACGAGTCGTTTCTCCTTGAAGGCCGACTGTGTTCTGTTAAACAGACGTAAATACAGGACGAGGTAATTCTAACAGCTTCGTCCTGGTTGGGCTGACGTCCTTGAAGCTAAAGGCCTTGGCAGGTGGATGCAAGCCTCGGCTCAGGCAGATGGTGAGAAGTCTTTGGTTACTTACCTAAAATAACCCCAGAAAATATGATAGTGTGTGGGTAGTAGAGCTGCCGCACAAACTACATTGTAAATCCAGTTGTACTGTAAAAATGTTGACTACAACTTGATGAACACATGCTTCAGTATCGAGGCCAGAGAATAGATCTTCATGTCACGAGAAGTGGAGTTTTTCTAAACAGTTGACGAAGAGGATGTCAGACACGTTTCATAACTCTTGATAAGAAATGAAATAAAATGCTGCATGGTTTCACATATGCTTTTTGAGATTGCCTTAACCACTGGGGAGGACATGGGTCTTAACAGGACTCCAAAGCAGGTGAGCAGAGTGGCTTGTTGGCAAGTCTCACAGTAGACAAGGTTGGTTTCATTGTTGGAAACAGTCAGATCACCTGAAAGATACAAGTTAGCCCATAAATCAGGCAAAGGTAAAAAACCAAACAACACAAGAAACAAGCCAAGACTGAATAATCACTGGATGCATAATTGAAAATGCTTCTTTCAGTCAACATGACAAACGGGGCAGGAGCTAGTAAAGAGTCAGATGTTCTGCATCGCTTCTGCATTGATGATTTGGTCGCTTTTGCAAAAGCAGAAAGAAAGTGATTTTTAAGTTCACTGGCAAGACAACTATGCCTTTGGTTTTTATAAAGCAGTGTTCTTGCACCTGAGATGTAATCACAGCAAAGTCATTTTTTTTGGTAATAAAATTTACTTGGAATAACCCCCACTTAGAGAAGGCTGAAGAACAGCAGCTCTAATCAAAAGTTTTATCACGGGTGTCTCCGGGGAGGCAATTATGTGATTCAAAGCTGTATCAACAACAAGAGTGTCTCATACGTGTCATCATAACAAAATCAATCAGATGTCAATGGTTTAATGTGGTTGTGTTTGGGAGCTTATGAAATAAAGGCAATTAGGACTCCTCGTGCAGTCCAATTTAGAATTTAGGAGATGGTTATGAGTGCTGCGTTAGAAATTTGAAACGTACTAAACAGAAAGGTGTTTGATCTTCTAGGCATCTTTTGAACCGGAGTATGAAAAACCAACAAACTAATGACGCTAAATATAGATGTAGTGCAACAATGTTTTCTGTAAAGTTTTGTCTGTTAGACTGGACGAGGACTTTGAATTAAAAATTATCCTCGTGGCTGTTGTTAGAGACATTATTGCATCTACTTACAATTAATTTGCACCCCAATAAATCCAATTCATATTCACCTTGTCTATTGTGAAAACTGCTTAAAATCAGCTCACCTTTTCAGTACAGGTTAAACTTCTTTCCCCTAATTTTCCCAGCCAGTTAAAGTTCTACCCTCTGCCAGAACACATAAGCACCTTTCACATTTACATTTGGATATTTTGCTGAGGGTAGGGACCAGGATGTGTGGCTGAAAGGAATTTAAAAACAACGCGATCTGAGTGCTGAAGTTTCCCTCAAAACAACAAAACACATTGCAACAGCATGTAAACCATTCGGCCGTCCCGGAGATGCTTTATTCTTTATAATAAAATGTCATACAAGGTTCTGTGGCCTTGGAGCGCACTTTTGAATCTGCATCTTTAATGTAGCAGTTTTATATTTCACCTGCATTAACCTTTGTTATTGCCCCTCGAGGGCAACGCAACATGTTGTAAACATGGTGTGTAATTCATTTGGACCCCTGATGTGCTTCATGTGTTTGGGAGCATTTGTTTAGTTTCACATCAAAGAGACATATGGTAAAAAAAACAAAAAAAAATCAATAACTTTTTATATCTCAGCCTGAAGACAATTGTGAGCTGGAGTTCTGTTTTTTTTTCTTTTGGGGGGGGAGTTCTGTTTCAGTATCCCATTCTCATGAACACAATGTGTCCCTGTACGGCTGGAAGAGCTTCTTCAAATGTGTTGCACATGTTAACTAACAGAGTCAATTTTGATGGCAACAAGCATTAACACAGGGTTGAATTGAAGTCTTGGTAGACAATTTTGAGATGTATAACCTGTTCAGTATCATCAAGAATATAAATGATTACTGGTCATTTGCCTTTTTTTTAGTCTGTGGAGGTGGTGCTGCGAAGGACAGAGTGAACATACAGTTATTTCTTATAGCATTTATGTGTGATTTGTTGGTAACTGGCCATTGTTACTGTAACCCTTGGTTTTGGCACATTACTGCCAATATTACAGTGGTATATTACATTGTTCACAGTTAACTTTACCTCACCATATTGTCAGTTATAATAACATTTTATTTATGTTAATTTATTTTGGTGCCTGTTTACACAATGCTACTCGCAGCCACTGAACAGTTTTTGAAAATGACTCCCAACATTTCTGAAACGCTGATACTGCACGTGTGCACCACGGCTGGAGAAAATAGTTCCTCTGCACAGGTGCGAGTAGACATACAATAACAACAATGGCAGCATCCACAGTGGCATGACACACACACAGCACAGGAGCAGTGTAACACTGGTAACACACTCTTCTAAAACTCACAGACGAAGAAAAGGTATAAACCAGCAAACAAGTGGTTAATTTATTTGCTAAAAAATGACAGCCAAAAAGAGTGTAATATTGTAATCTCTTGTAATCTCTTCAACCATTAAGTATGTCTTCAACGTAATAAAATATAAAGTTCAGATGGTGAGTCGCTGGCACTTCACTGTGATGGCACCAACCTTAGTTCAGACATACACAAATGTTTTTGTAACAATCTATGCATTTTATTTTGAAAGGAAAGTGTTTTAAGGACATTAAATCTATAAAGTCAGGGGACCTTTTAAAGTCTGGTTTTGAGGTATTGCAAACTACCTCAATGAAAACCATTGTTAAGAGGGTCCACATTCAAATAACACCGGACTATTTTCCTAACACTCCAAATGATGGATCAAAAAATGGTGAGGGTGATTTTAAATGACAATATGGTCACATCAGAGCCTGTTCCCATACACTGTCCTTATAAAAAGCACTTACAGATGATTGTGATAAGTGCTGCTGTGATAAAACTCCCGAACAATCATTTCAAATGGGAACTCTCTAGTAAATTGTAATAATTTAAGCTTTGAGTGTCAGTGGTTCGAATGCCAAAAGCAGAGTCATCATGTAAGACTTTTCACTGTGTCCTTTTCATTCTTCAGGTACTCATCGTGCTACTAAACCAAACTGGAAGCGTCTCAAAAGACTAACCCACACCAGCAGTACGCCTCAGACAGAACAACTTCTTCCCCTTAAAATTAATCTAAAAAGCTTCTTTATGTAGGATTGTTCAGTTTCACATTTCAAAAGTGGCTCAATAATGAAGATTATTTTTTTTACGTACATTACCAGTGCTTCAAAGTTACTGTTTTATCCACTCAACATCTTACTAATTTATGGCAAAGTGCCATAAATTAGCAAGATGTTTAATGGATAAAGTGCCAAATCATCAACTGGACACAGTATTAAGGTATGTATGTGACCAATTCTATGGCAGCAATGTAGAATTTAAAGATAAAGGAACAGCATGGATGTTTAAATTAGGATGTTTGCAATAGCAGTACATCTGGGCGGTACTCTGGAAGGTTGGAAGCAAACATTGTGATGGGTTTCTTTCTTGAACTAATTCACATTAATCATCAAGTTGTCTTCTGTAAGTGAGTGGGTGCAGCAAACACCCACCACCTTGTAATTAACAAGCACGAGCAATAGCTATAAACAGCAGGCACATACACCCCAGTCAATATTAGATGCTGTCTCTTAAGTGTTACCCATGTTTCCCAAGCTGATTGTGCTTCATCTCATTTTCTTCTCCAACGTCATCTCATCATCTGGCATTACTCTATTTTACCTACTTTTATTTGTTTATTTTATTTGTTTATTTTCTCTCCATCTTTCATGTTTTGACAGAGTGGCTCTTTGTTAATGTGGTTTTAATTGTGGTTTGATTTTGGTGCCTGTCTAAAGATTATAATACCGGGGCGAATCAGTAACACGATCCATCTTTTCTTTCATTTCTTTGCACAGTTTCTTATTTTCCCCTCTGCCTCTCAGTCCATCAGATTCTTATTAATGGTATTGTGACAGCTCTTCAGCATTAATAAAGTCAAAGGTAGTCACACTGTTGGGCGAATTAACATGCTCATCATGCCTCCTCTCTCTCTCTCTCTCTCTCTCTCTCTCTCTCTCTCTCTCTCTCTCCAACAACATAACAGAATCATGATTCTCATCACATCGCTCGCTGTCTTTCTCAGCCACATGAAATGTCTGGGTTATGAGGATGTACTCGGGATGTTTACCAAAGGAGCCGCTGTGTACACATCTGAAGCAGTTTTCACAGCACACTCTGCCACACTCAATGGGAGATGCAGAATGTTAAGGCAACAAATTCAAGGCGCCGCATTAACATTGACTTTTCAAGTACGATTCGACTTTCTGAACTAAAACCAGAAACGGATCCTGCACTATCCTAGTAAACGTTAAGATAGTGGGTTTTAAAAAAAATAGTAATTGTGATTTTGATGTGTGTGCTACAGCCCATTGCAAGGCACCGGTATTGCATTGAATACATTCAAACGTATCATCCAGGGCCACAAGAGGGTGTAGAGGGGTTTTCTGTGGGTACACCTGTGTCCGCGTACTGCCCCCCAAAAAATGTGTTTGAGGTTGACTGATTGCACTAAATTAACTATGGGTGTGGTCATAAGCATGTGTGGTTGTCTATCTCTCTGTTTGTCCTGTAAAAGGACAGGTGACCTCTACAGTGTGTACCTTTCCTTCACGTTTAATCAACTGAGAACAGTTTTAGCCACTTCTGACCCAAACCTGTATGAAACAGCAGAAGACGGATGGACTCTAATAAGACTTGGTTATTATTTGGTTACTTGGTGACTCTAAATTGCCCACAAGTCAGATTGTGTGCCTGAGTGTGTGTTCGCCTCGTGATGGACTGACGAGCACTCAAGTCGCCGGTCCGTCACACGGCTGGACACAAGACTCATTTTGCTGAGTCAGTTGGGATGGTCTCCAGCTGCCCACGATCCGACATTGGATAAAGAAATTATGGAGGATTGATGGTTTTATATTTAGCTGTTTGTGCTGAGGAAAGTTCTTAAAAGCAGTCCAGCATTAATCCAGGTTTTCACAAGAAACCCCATTTGGGGTTTTTGCACCGTGTTGTACTCGCTGTCAAGTTTTGACAGATAAAACGATGACATGTGGCCTGCTTAGTCAAGATAGTGGCACAAAAAGCAAAGATGCATTTGTGGTGAACAGAACATAAAACAAAACAAAACATAAATCATATTCAGTGCGGTATATCTGCAATGATTCAAACATCTGCTAAAATATCCCCTTGTGACAGCTTGCAGATGTGTTGCCTTGTTATCTATCATTACTTGACCCTTTTAAAGCACTTCAGGTTGTAGAGACCGATGTTAATCGCTGCTATATTTGGGCTTAAGAGTTCACTCTTGAGAAAATATCGAGAAAAAAAAAAAAGGTTATTAAATGAAATTGTTATTGTGTTCCTGAAGCATTAAAAAATACTATCAGTTACTTTTTTAAATTAATAACACAATTTTATTAAACTTCCTGTTACCTCTTCCTTCCAACTGCGGTTCTCGTGCCAGCAGTGATCAATCTCGAAACAATTAATCTCTTCTTCATTTGACAGGTGCACCTTCATCAAGTGACCCATCAGTTGGACTTGTTATGTGGCTGCATCTCGGCTGACAGCTGGGGCCCGATTAGCTGAATCAGTCGTATTTTCATGGCCAGCAGCTGCTGCTCCATCAGGCCTTTTTTCTTCTTCTTCTTTCCTTCGTTTTCTTTTTAAATGCTGATACAGGAGCAAGGTGCAGGTGAGGCTGACCCATATAGGAGCATTGAAGAACCTTCAGCTCTTCGCTCCTCCTCAGCCTTATGGTCAAGTGTGAGCACATTCTTTATTCCAACAATGCTATTGTGCACGCGCGCCATGGCTGTCGTACGCTGTTCATCTGCACATGCGTGAGTAGATCAACAACAATAGCGGCCACCAGAATAACATCACTCCCAGACTATAGTCTCTGGGGACTTGGTGGTTTTAGAGTTAAGAGTCACCAATTTCAACAACATTTTCCATGTGAACACAAAACTTTTCTGAAGCAATTACTTTTTTTGTATTTCTGTGGGTGTACCGTCATCTCTGAGCTGCCGAGGAGAGATATCAATTGCTACTTGACAAAAACATGGACTCACTGTAAAAAAAAAAAAAAAAAAAAAGAAGATAAAAGTGATGGAGAGTTTTGCGAAGTCAAGACTGTGCAACCAGTTGGGGGGATAAAAAAAAAAGTAAATCAATGTGAAAAAGCTGAACTCTATGCACCAAGAGTACAGTGCGGATAGATATCAGAATAAAAACAACAACTTGCAGTAAAAAAATGGATGCAGGGTTGAAAAAGTCAGTCTTCAAATAATGCAGTATTCTGTTTGAGATGTATTAATATCGCGTGGAGTTCAATCTGTGGTTCTGCCCTCCACACCAGCACTCATTTCCTTTGAAATTAACGAGCATAATTAACTTGAAATTACCTGCCCTCCATAGAGGCTCCTCTAATAGAGAAGATTTTTTTTTTACCAAAATGTCATCAGAGATGCTTGTGTCCTTCAGAAAGAGCTGGATTGAAAATAACTTGCATAATAGATAACAGCTGAATTGTCTTAAACAACAACATTATAGATCCGAGAGGAGGTGTGTTAGTAAATAGATACACACAGAAATGGTGTCAAATTCACAAAGTCCTAAACAAGTGTGCTGTCCTCATATTGAGCCTGCAAAAACTTCACAGCCAGATAAACACTGTTTGCATAGCAAGACTGTGAAGATGACGCAATTCCGTGTGGCAACGTTAATTAGCATCGCGGGACAGATGCAATGAAAACACAAAGAACGCGTCCTCAATATAATCCTTTCATCCATCCATATTCTTAGCCGTTTAATCCACACATCCACCTTTTGTATAGGTACATACCACAATTTCAAATGCTTTTTTAGTAGTGGTGTCACTTAATCAAAAAACAATCATTTAATTCATTAAGAGTTTTGTAATTCTATTTAAGCAAGTGATTCACATTGGCTTGAATGTCTTCATTTATTTGACCGCATTTACTTTCTTTTTTTATGTTCTATGTGTGAAGTTGCTTAGATCTTTGTTGTCTGTAATGGTGTGCACATCATTACATATGTGTAGCTTGTTTGTTTTTCCAATCATTTTGTGCCATTTTATTGTTGTTTTACACCTTTATTGTTGAGGTTCCAACACTAGTTCCTCTTTGTGAGGCTCCTCCTTTCAGCCGCGGTTAGCTGAGGTGCAGTCCACTGTTTCCTTTCTGTCTTGCTCGTCATCCTCTCCTTCCGTGTTCTAGTCTCAACTGTTTTCATTCGGTTTCTATGCCATTCCTGCAGTCGTCAGCATCCTTTGTCTTTGCGTCGTCCTTTAAGTAACTTCTGCAAACAAGGTCACTGCAAAAGATGTATTTAATAAATATTACACGCTGTATAAAGTGATAGATTTTTACTGATTCAATTGTAAATGGGTCATTGAGACTAAATCATGATACAGCATTCACTTCTTTTGTCACACGTCCTTTGAATCTTCTGAAATGTCCACACATGGACCAGGTTCAGGTCAAAGCGGTTCTCGTATTGGAGAAGACCGACCACAAAGCCCCACGTGGTCTGATTAGTCCTGTTTTCTATATTCTAACTGTGTTGAATATAAAAATATGTGCAATTACTGGTCTCCAAGAGAATTGGACCTTCGGGTGTTTGGGGGCACGAAGTAATTAAGTACTTCAGAGATGAGAAAATTCAAATGCGATCACCTGCTGTGACTCAAGGTTGATAAATTGGAGGCTACTCCGGCCAGCGTTAATTAGAAGTGTTGCAGAGTCTACTGCAAATTGAATATGAAAATTAAAAGCCATTAAATATTTTCATTTCTCCACACCATCTGTGGTTTTGATTTTAGGCTTGGGAGACGGTTTTTGCTTGTATGTTCTCCCTCCGCATGCATATGATTTTTTTCCATCGTTTCCTCTCAACGTCTCAGAATATTACTGACAGTTTATATTATTTGGTGATCATAAATTGCCGGTTGGTGTGAATGTGGGTGAGTCCAATTGGGAAGAAAACTACTAAGCCAGATGTTTACGACTACATAAATGCTGGAACAAAATGCACAAGATAAAGTACTATGAGAAAACCTGGCCTCAGACGTCAACAAAAACACCATTTTTATACACAGCAGGAATCGTAAGACGGGAAAGATAACAAGACAGAGAACCACAGAGACCAGCTATTACTCCGTGAAAGGATGTTTCACTCCCTGACAGGATATACGACTAATTACATGGGAAAATATTATAAACAATCGAAAACAAAACTGCATGCTGGGGTATGTGCACTTGAGGGATAGTTTTGATTTAATTGGAAAAAGTTACAATTTGGGAACACACAACAGGCAGAACCATCAGCCGGCACTGCTCCTTTTTACATACAGCAATGAAAATATTTTGCCAGGTTTCAATGTATTCTGTATTTGCTCTTGAGTCTGTGCAAATTAAAGAAATGCAGGTTTGGAAATGAACAGATACCCACTTCTTATTTCAGCCATTTCAGTCCAAATTGTTGGTGGACTGAGATGACTGTTAATAAACCTGTCAACTCTGCAGAGCAATTAGAAAATGAGAAAACCGCCATAGTCTAACGTCTTTGAATCTGACCACTCACCGCGAGAGAAAAAGAATTCTTGATGGTGATCAAAAATCTGTGTACATTTTTCTAAATGATTATTAAAGAACTACTTAATGCCTTTATTCATTGGAAAAAAAATGTTTTCTATGAATTCGGCGAAAAGTGTCTTTGGAATGTAAGCTCAAATCTGCCAGATATATTATTAGATATCTTTGTTTCTTTATTTTATCACGGCTGTTTAATCGAAAAGAAGAACTGATGAGTCTCCCTTCCCATCAGTAAATGTCCTCCACCCTTCGGGTTGATTTCCAGGAAGCAGGAAGCTGCCTGGTTGTCTGGGAGGGATTATTCCAGGTAAACGGGGGGGATTTAGCATAATGTGGGCCATGCCTGTTTTGGCTTCAGCAGGATATGGGGTCATGTAAACATTGCCCAATCCACTGTGGGAGGAGGTGATAAGGGAATTAGAGGGGAATGAGCTGTCTAATCCCTTTAATTTGAGTCTCTGTGCCTCTCTCTGGCGTTCTCGCTTTCACTCACTTTCCTTATCCTTGCTCCCCTGCTGGGCTTGTTTCACTGTTTTCTGGTGGTGCTTTTGGTCCCTTTTTCAGCTTCCGTCTGTCTCATTCAGGAGTGCTCCTTAATTTCCCATTTGACCTGCAAGTGATGGCCATTACAAACAAACACAGACAAAAAAAAAAATAAAAATTGAAAACTGTCTGGAAAGTATCAGGAGAGGAAATTTTGTTTCTGAAAGAGGCCATGTATTGAACTCTTCAATGCAACAGATGAAGGCCAGCATTTTCTGTGAGTTAGTATTATTTTACAAAACTACAGGTCTAAGTTTTCCTCGAAATGTGATATATTGGGGTGATTTGTGAAATTTTTACGTTTATTTAATTAAAATTGGGGCAGTGTCACAAGAAATGACAATAATATTCAGGGATAATATTTTACATTTAATTTACATTGATGTCACCCTGTTTTTGCCAGAGGTTTCTTTAAATTTCATGGTGAAATTATAAAGTAAGGATTTTAAGAGTTTGCATAATTTTAACTAATTTAGATTTAGCTGAGAAAAGTTGAGTATTTACTAAAAAAGTTTAAACAGAGGTTTTTTTTTAATGTAACACTTGCTACCTCTTTCCAGTAGGCCTGAGTTGCAGGACAATGCCACAAGTTATGGGCATAGTCAGCTGTGACCTCTCCACAGTCCCTCCAGCAGCTCAACTGGGTCTCGGTCTGTCAGGACTTTTTGCATGTGGGTGATGCAAAATGCAAAGTTTTTGCAAAGAAATGTCTCTCCAAATCATGGGGTCGCTGCAGGACAACTGTGTTTTCCAGGCATTTGGCTTAATGTCCTGTGACAATTCAATATTCAGCTGCCTGTATCCAGGGTTTGATGACTGCATTTGAATCTCTTGCACTAAAGCTCTTCCCGTTCAGCTGAGATCTGTTGACTCCTGTGGTATTTTTATGAAGCAGTTAAAAACATTTTTATTCAGGCATGCGTTAGACCTTTAGCTTCTCAAGTTTACTTTTTTGTACAACTATGTATGTTGTGTTTTGGGGTTTTTTGCTTCTATATTTTTAATGATCTTATCTCTGTTTAGATATTTTCTGTTTTTAGTGCTAAAGCACCTTGACATTCAGATCTGTGAAAAGTACTATATTCTATTCTATTTTAGTCTATTCTATTCTATTCTATTCTATTCTATGACATTGGGATAAATGTAAGGTTGCACCTGAATGCTTAATCCACCTCTTCAATATTTGCAATGAGAAATTGCAGTCTGCAATATTGCTTTCTATTTTCCCACACACTCAGGTAGTGATTGTATCGTAACACCAGGCAAAGACAGCTTTATCCTTGTTTAAATGTGTGAATGTGTGTATGAGTGTGTGTTTTCCCTTTGATGGTGACCTCACAGCAACCTAAAACTGATTATAGAAGATGAATGGATGGACAAGTCTGTAGTCTTTTGAATAATCAGATTTCTAATGGATGTGATAACTGAAGATGTTATGACCTGCATAGATTATTCTTTGAATAGATCTTTTTATGCAGCTAAAGTTGAGAGGCAGCAGGCCTTACTCAGTGGGGTCATTACAAATCCTTGTGTTTTTATAGTTAATCTTCAGTAAGTGTGATCGACTCTGAGTTAAACCTACTCTCCCAGGTACTGATTCTGAGATGAATTCGAAATAAGTTATACCTTGTGATAAAATTATTGCGCCAATATGTATTTGTGATTTTCATCCACGAGTTCTGGTTTTCAAACTGATGTTGTGAGAAGACAAATTGAGTTTACTATGATTATCCGGATCTGTTGGGTTTTTTTTTTCTCCTTGTCTTGTTTAATAGAATACCAATACAGTAAACCTAAGGACCGATCAGGATTATCTGCTTGTGTAAAAATACATGGAAAGCATAAAGCTCCTGCCACACATAATTACACTTCATTATTAATGGTCACATCTTTTATTTCCCCAAAGTCAGAAACTTAGCAGTTTAAAGTCCTGAAAAATCCTCTTTTTTCCGAACCGTTTTGGAGCTCCATTTGTTCTGTTCTGAATTTAGAAACAGTGTTCTCCAAATGTTATGAGAATAGATAGACAATAACACACCTGCCAAGCAGAGCTGGAATCAATCACTCATCCTCAGCAACTTGCACAACGCTGCTTGTTTTTGACGAATGCACGCTCAGGGCTCACGGTGATTTTCTTCACTGCCCTCATGATGAAATAACTGCTCTTCCACATGGGTGGTTGGAGCAGATTGCTGCGACATCACAAAGTTACACAGTTTTAAAGTACAGTTGCTGAATATTTTAAGTTTGATGCCTTGTATTGATCCTGTGGTAAAATAAATGGACACTCTTGTTAGGCATTGTAAGTGAGGTACGCAAGTATTTGCATAATTTCGGAATGTAATTTCATAGATTACATACTTTGTTATTATATTATAGATGATATGATTTGTAGTTGTACCTTATTAAATGATTGATTATGAATTTTCTTTTGCTATCTACTATTTTAATATGCACCAATAACTGCCCTGAATTTTTTTTTTTTTTTTTTTTTTTAAATCCATCTCATCCATCAATCTTCTTTCAGGTTTCATCAAGTCCAGGGTTACAGGCTACTGCGGCAAATCCCAGAGGTCTGTGGGTGAAGGCAGGGCCCATCATGGGCAGGTCGCGAGGTCAAGACAGGGAAAACACAGAGACCGACAACCCAGATACTCATTCACACCTGCGAGTAATACTTCAGTCACCAAATGACTTTATATGCGTGTTTGTGGACTCTAGGAAACTGAAGTGCTTGGAAAACATCCACGTGCACACCTGAAATAAAAAGTCTGATCAGGACAGATTATGTTAACATTCTGAGATGTAAGAAAGCAAATGGTGTGCATTTTACGGAAAATAGGATATGTTCGATCTAAAGTAATTCCGAAGTGTAAAATTATAACTTTATAATAACTAAGCTCCATTTATTTGGACTATAATCATTCAACTTTCTCTGACTTTAAAATGTAAAGAACCAACTGGAAACTATGAATAAAAATGTTTAGATAATGTTGCAATTCAGGCCTCTGCTTTTAGCTCTTTTCTTTTTTTTCTCTCTTTTTGTTTGCCCTCTTATATTTGTTTGGCTGCACACACTTTGTGCGTTATGGGGAAACGACAGAGTGGACAAAGAGAGAGGAAAAACAGGACAAAGTCAGAGGTTAATTGCACAAACACACCACTACCTGGAGGACCAGCTGGACTCAGAGTTCTAGACATGCATTTATTACTTCGTGCACACACACACACCCACACCCACCCACACACACCCACACACACACACACACACACACACACACACACACACACACACACACACACACACACACACACACACACACACACACACACACACACACACACAGAGAGAGAGAGAGACACAAAATCACATGGGGAAAGGATAACAGGTGAAAAATGTACGTTTTAGATGAAACACTTCAGTGACTCCAGTGGTCCCCTCAGACCCTTATTCATACAAAACACACACGTACGCACACACAGATACACGCACACACAAACTGGAAGCATTCACAGTGTAAAGTGTTTTATTCTTTCGCTGTAACCTCTGGCCTCTCTTTTGTTATTTTATTCTGCGTGTCTTTCTTTCCGTGCCTCTGCCCTTTTATCCATTATGACACTTCAGCGGAGAGAAGTGGATTCCACAGGCCTCTGCCTTTGCCTCACGATGTAAACCTTTTAGGCCATTGTTTATGGCTGGAGCCATAGGGAGTCCTTTCTTCTGGTGTTTATCTCTCTAATTAACTGTGAGCTGAATTTGGCAGCACTGATCACTGGTTTATACCACCGTGCACAAAAATCCGGTGTCCAAAGGAGAGCATTTCCAATTTGGAACCATCCATGTGCTACTTGGGCTATAATAACTAAAATATAAGGTAATGAGGTTTCCAAATTAGTTCATACGAACTTTATGTCCATTTTAAACATTGTCCTAACCTTATGGAGATTTATTCTGTACATTTGATGCCATTTTATAGTCTTATAGCTGTCTTTGTGTATGTTTTTGGGGGAAATCATTTTACGTACGTCCAAAATGCTCTCAACAAGGTGTTATAAGTAAAGGTGAAAGAACTATCATTTCAATCCCTATATCACTAAAAGATTGAAGTTTTAGTAACTTAATGAATTCAGACTATGTATGTCTGGTGTCCACCTCCTAACGACTCCCTCCAATTCATATGTAATTAAATCCTTTTTTTTTTAACTGTCACCTCCTGAAACCGCACAGTAGCCAACTGATTTATTCAGGCCAATAAATCGTATAGAATTCAGGCTGACATTGAATGAGTGTGGGACAACTCTCCAATAAATCCACAGGAAAGGAGGTCATGATGCTATAGGGGAGGTTCACTCAGGAAGGACACCTTGATAGTCAAATCATAGTCCTCATCCAGTCAATTCTGCATTGCAGGGATTTTTTTTTTTTATCACTCTGACTGTCAAAGCCAAAGATTCAGAGAGATACAATTGGATACATCAGTTTCCAGATACACACACAAGCAACAACACAACTGATCAAGTGTTACTGTATTGAGAGTGAAGGCAATGAGCTTGGTGGTGGTTGTATTGTTTCATGTGTACTCTGTTTCTTGGTCCAATTTGACCACCAGAAGAGTTTATTTCTTTAATGAACCGCCTTACAGGGAATTTGATTTTGCTGAAAACATTCCCCTTACGCTTACAGGACCTCTCGAGATATTGCAGCTGCTAGTCTTTTTAGCTTTGTTTGTTCAAAGCAGGTATAGAGCACATGTGGTTGTCTATTTTTTCCTCCAGGCATGCCCTCTGGGATTAAATCCACTTTTCAACCAAAGCCAGGTAGAAAAAGCTCCAGCTTTATTTCACTCAACAGATAAAGAAGGCTTCAACATGGATGTTTGGATGAAGTAAATTTTATAAAAACATCAAAACAAGAAAAAAAAAAACCCCACTTAATAATGATGTAGCTTTTTATAGAAATAAATCTATACCCTGTCTTTAAATCTCAATAGATAAATAGCCCCGTGATTATAATCTTATATAAACTATAATCACAATTACTTCTTGACTCTGCTGATTTGATTCTGTTATTCAAGATAAATCTCCTGGAGCTGTTTATTTTACTCAAACCTTTATGAAAGGAAGCTCTCCCTCGTCAACCTCAGTTATTCAAATATTCCAGTAACATTTTGGTGGCGGGTGAATGATGCTGCCTTTCTGAAGGTCCTTCAGATTTATTGCTGTACAACCTTGCCTCCTGTGTAGTCACAAGTTGTGGCTGAGCTCATAAATCTTGCACCATCTAAATTGGGCTTCTACGTGATTCCTTACCTTGGATTGAGGTACACGGCATTGTGAGATCAAATCCTGCGTATTGATACAATGCAAAACATTCAGTCTTCAGGACAGGCAGCCATTTATCATTTTTCATGCGAAACCTTATTCAGCAAAGTTAAGACGGCAGATAAATATGGTGGTGCCAAAGCATAAAGCTCCTCCTTTTCTGAACAGCAGCAGCTTTGATCAAGCAATCTCAGTACATGGATGTTTACGAGATCAATATATGTTCCCCCACATGCTGTAAACACTCCAAAGTTCCCAGCTTTGAGGATAATTTTCAACTTGCAAAATAACTTGGATTGGATGAGTTTGATAAAATGTTGGGCCTATGAAGATGGATTTTCCGAAGTTTGCTCAACATTCACCCAGCAGGGGTTTTTTCTGTACTGAATGATGAATTAATCATGTCAGTCTGGGAACATTAGTGGTTTTTTCCCCCCTCAATTCAGGCACCTGCAATTATTATAAAATGTTATATTTGTGTTAAATCTTATATGTGTTGAATCTCTACAATTTCTGAGAAGAAAAATCAACAAGATTCCTGTCTGACTATTGCATTGCTGGTCTAACAGAAATCAAATGAGTCAAACACATCATTTGAGGAACATTTCTCTATTTATTACGTCATCCTGATTGTGCTCAATGTACCATCTTCAGGTCATCATTGTGGAAAAATGACACCTTTTGGCAATGGAACATGATCAACCACTACTGCAAGGATATATGGTTGATTTGTGACTTGGTTTTGTTGTTCACTTTCAGGGAAAGGTAAGAGCAAATCAATGCTAATTTGATATGCGTAACCACACTTACAATTTGGAAGTGGCTTGACAATCATGAAAAATTATAAATGTGTTTCATCTGTTCTTGCATCCTTATTGACCAAATCTAAACCTAGCTGGGCATGAGCCAAGCTAAACTAAGCTAAGCTAAGGTAAACCAAACTAATCATATGTTATTAATCCTCTTGGGGAACTTTCTTTTTCCACAGTAACTATGGGGGTTTCTGAGTTGATATATTGGACAAAATTGTCCGACAGTCTGACAAATCACAAAACAAAAAAACACAAAGAGTTGGCATTCTGCAGTCGGAATGGGTTTCATCTCTTCAGTAAAGTTCAAGGGAACTTGACGTCATCACCAATAGATTATGGAAGAAACGCCAGAGAAACGTTGTGGTAACTACTGAGTCATCAAATACTGAGTCAGACGTCAGTGGGAGAAAAAAAAGCTTTCAACTATTTTTTTTATCTTGGTCTGCCAAATACCAGGAAACTGTTTTGCGCCAATATCTCCGTGCTTAATGTGGACAATTTTCTATTTCAACTCAATGATGATTCAAACACTTCAAATTAATCTAATTAACATGAAAAAACTATCATTTAATTGAAATACTATTTGTGTTGTTGACGTCCCGTTCTCATGAATGTGTAAGTGTCCCTCTGACTGCCGGAACTTCAGAAGTGGATAACAGTATTTTTGTAATTGTTTTTTCTTATTTTAGTTGCCAGCATCTGCATTCTTCCTGCAATATGATCAAGACTTATAGAAGAGGCGGCGCTACACACCTTGTTCAATCCCATCTATACCTTCAGAAATGCAGGCATGAGTTCTTCCAGATCAATCTCCTTTTCCTTTCCCCACACAGACTCACTCGCGCAAACAGGGCAGTGCCTTATGCACCTCGCAGCAGTTTCAGCTGTTATTGACAGGCAGATTGATTAGCGAGCGGCTGCTCTGCCCTGACCCATTCATCACAACGTGAGAAAAATCCCGACACAAAGTAGGGAGGGGATACTAATGACTGACGGAGCAGAAGAGTGGTGCCGGCACTGGTCGACTCCATCCCTCATCATCAACAGAGAAAGAGAGAGAGAGAGAGAGAGAGAGAGAGAAGGTTTAAGGGTAGAAAAATCAGGGATGGATGGAGAACTAGCAGCCACGACATATTCCATCTATCATAGCGGTGCAGTCTTGGTCATTAGAGAGCGAGCGTGCAGAAATGTGCTCCAAAAGAGAGAAGTAAAGGGAATTAAAGCTAATGTCTAATTAGCAGGAGGGTATGCTTGTCAGAAGAGTAGTGAAACGAGGAAATCTGTGTCATTAGTTTTCCACAGAGCTATAGACGTGTAGTCGAGAGTTGAATAGCTAGCAAAAAAAGAAAAAAGAGTTTGTGTTGAAACAACACCAGTATATATCTCTCAGTGCTCACTTCATCAACACATCATGTTGTTAATGTCTAGTGTTCAACAGAAACATAGTCATACTGTGTTTTTTCTATTTAATGCAAAATTTGGACGAGCCAAATGCAGAACTGATTGAAATGTCCAGAGAAATGTTTTTTTTTTTTTTTAAATGTGGTTAGGAATGTCTCCAGGAATGTCTCCAGATCAATGACTCAGGTCCGGTTTACATGTTTTCAGGTGAAAACAGAAAACTTCATTTGAGTTTTGAGTGTCCGATGACACAACTACAGTGCTCAGAGCCACTGAAAATTTAACTTTTCAAAAATGCTCTGTCTCCTCGTAAAAGGTGGAAAGTTCAACATTTAAAAAATGCTGCAACTGCAACTGCAACTGCAACTGCGCACCATAGCTATAGTAAATAGTTTTTTCCATGTGTTTCTGAGCAAGAGGAAGAACATGCATAAGGAGATGGACAATAACAATAGTGACGGCCTCCAGAGTGTCATGATTCCCAGTTCATATTCTCCTGGGACTTGGTACTTTTATAGTTGGGTGTCACTGGAATAGCAATCCAACTTTGTCTATTTATAGTGTATTGTCTGTGTGTCTGTGGTTTCATTACTAAGATGACTGACTTGTGGCCCTACATTAAAACAAGATCAACTTCAGCGTTTATGCTGTTTCCATGTAAAAGGACATCATTTTCAAAACATTGTGTTTTCAATTGAAACGTTGTCATGTAAACATCAAACCATATCAAATGTCAAAACATATATGCTGAGTTACAGTTTTCACATGAATATTGCCTGAACAACGGTGGCAGAAAAATTATAAAAAACAAAAACAAAAAAACAAATCTTTTATAATTGCTCAACCTAATATTGTTGCTCCTCTAAAAACAACCCATTTTTTACATACAGCATGTTGTCATGTGGAAAGTCGCTTCATTTATTCCGTTAGTACTCAAAATATTGCACTGCTCTGAAGTTTAATATTTGAATTCCTCGAGAGGAGTTTACTTTTAAAAACACCTATATAATATGATGTGTTGTCACGCCAGCGTGGCTCAACCCGCCTGCATCTTTTATAAAGCAGCAGCGCCGAGCTGTTTCTCAACGAGCTGTTCCTTCGTTCCTCCGAGGAGGGATTTTTCACTCTCGCTGCTTTTTTAGAGGATGAAACGGCTTTGATTGGCTGCCTCAGTACTTCACTCCCACTGATAACAGCGAACACTAATAGCTAATACACGCTGCAGAGGAAGGGCTTTTCAAGACACAGTGACTTTGAGCTAAAGAGAATAAAAGTGGCAGCTTCTGAGCGGCTGAATTATGTTTTCCACGGGAACGGTGTGTTGACTCTATTTTGGGGCATCGGGGGAGCCACAGTCGCTCCTCCGCGGCTGCCGCAGGACTGATAAACTGGCTTTCCAGACGAGCTCCCGGGACCTCTCAGGCAATGAGGAGGGAAATCCACCCCCCCCATCTCCCTCTCCCCCCCCAAACGTAGAGCTGAAATGATATCAGCTCACTTTCTGTCACCTTGATTGAACCAGTCCATTGAGACTAGTTCTTCCTCTCACTTAGAAACACACAGAAGAGAGTTTTCAGGGCCGGATAAAAGAGTTAAAAGCAAACAGCTTTTGAGTGAGACACTGAAAGTACGCCACAGGAGTAGGTGCAAATGGAAAGTTAAAGCTAATGGCTCTCCAAATGAGCCAAAAGCAGGGAACTGTTTTACATGAAAGTCCACTTTCCTTTTTCACCACTGTGCTGAAGAGTCTGGACAGGAAACTACCAGGAGACCTGGAGAGGCAACAAAAACAATTTAGCGGATTTTTTGTGAGGATGGTTTTTGATGGATCTTTTCTACAACCGACTGTGCAGATCTTTGGGGATGAAATATGTCCCTTGGAAAATGTGGGACAGATAGATCATTATAATCCTTATTTATAATATATTTTCTCCAATTCAATATGAAGTCAATCTGTCCAAATTCGATTTTACTCATTCTTTGTGACCTTTAAATTTGAGGATTTTTCCTTCAGAATTAAAAAAAAAATATTGCAGTTTTGTGGAAAATAACAATGTCACATACACTAAATAAGTCAAACTATGATTATAAGTATTTTAGTTTTCTAGTACCTTCTTTGATGTAAATATCCACTATCCATTAAGGTCAAGGTGCAATGTGTCTCCATTGCCTCATGATAGTTTGGTTTTGGATAAATGTTGATGTTTAGGTGAAAGAAAGATGCACATTCCTCTCACGATCACATTAATGTTAATATCTTGGAGGTTATTTACAATACAGGTTTTGGCATTTATTGCATTGTATATATTTTTTAACAAAAGACACTGAAATGCCATGTACAGAAAATGCAATCAGGTTTATTTTGCATGACAAAGAAAATGAGTTTTTTGAGTGTTGCTGGAATGTTGTGATTGTTTTTGTGGCGTTGGGTTGGTTGATGTCGGGTCTTCCTCAGCTCCAAGGGAGATTGCGATCACCTATGAGCTGAACCAGAACTCTGCCTGATTGGTTGGCCAATCAGGAGCAAAGGAGGACTAAAAGGACCATGAGACGCTATTTGAGGGGATTTTTATTTTGTCTTTCTGAAAAGAAGGCAGTTGTTGAGTTGTAACTTTAGCACTTTTTATTTTGTCGCTTTGCTACTGAAGAATCGACAATCTAGTTATTTCACACTTCTCTGCATAAACTGCAGCCTGTCTGAAGTGTAAAAATGAGTCCCGGTAAAGTATCAAGACAATGTGAAATCATGTAAGATACATGACATAGAATAATAATATAACACAGCTTGAGAAGTATTTATATGTATGTGTCAAGTATTTTCTCACACAGAGAACTTCTGCTTGGGTCATATCAATGATGGCATGAATCTTAATGGTGAAAATTAAATAGCAGATTAACTGTATATTGATTGATAGCAACTATGTCCATTTGCTCTTAGCTGATGGAGTTAAATTCCTTCAATTTGCAGAATGGAAGTCATATCCTAAAGCAGATTTCTTTTATGCACCAAGAATATATTTCTTCTTTTCTCATGCTTTCCTAGTCGTGGTGTACCAACTTCTGCGCCCTGTCAGAATGCAGGCAACCTTGCTTTGACAGTAATAATCTTCTTCACCATGTCGATATCCCTGAAAGTGTTGGATTTTATTCGTGGCTGGTTGAATATTTGCATTAACAGGTCAGTGAACTGGATGTGGTCAGTGACGGTGCTGATGTGACACACACACAAAGAACTCCGCTCCTCTACGAAATGCTCGTGTCAACGTGACATTCTCCGCTGCACCTTCGTCGAAAGGGAATGTGACTCATGCACATCATCATTTTAGTCATGCTGCAAAAAGTTATTCTTTCACACCAGCAAAGTATGAATTGCTGTGAACATTGGGGAAAACTTAGGTTGAATAACTTGCTATGCTGTTGCATATTCATCCTGGCAGCAAAATTGCAAAAATGTACAATTTTCTTTAAAACCTTTAAACAATTTAAATATGTCAGCCCCTGAGTCAACAGGAGCAACCAGCTACCCAAACATACATCTATTCTGTCCTGTAGTCATCATTCTACTATTTTTTAATCTCACTTGTCCAGTCAATCTTTGACATTCTGTTTATACAAATTAGAATCTCTCAGTGAGTTCAATTATAGTTGACATCAAGATATATACTTCGCTCCCTCACACAAGTTTTTGACCCAATGGACTTAGCACAAACATCTCCATTTATAAGCATAAAAATGTAAAACACCTGAAATATTATTATTATTATTATTATTATTAATATTATTATGATTATTGGACAAATACTGCAAAGTACTAGCTGGTTAACTTATTCTATTCTATTCTACCTCTTTCCAACTTTAAATCCTAAGCCAAATTGCATGTACTTGTTACTGTCTTTCAGGATCAGCTGTCATCAGTAAAAGCTGGAAAAACAAGTAAAGGCAAATATAAGAAATCATAAATCATATATATCATATATCTTTGTGTAACCTTATCTTGCCATTTACTCATGACTGGATTGCCTTCCTTGCATTGCTTTGTAATTAATGGTTTAATAGCAGTTGATGACAAATCTAGCAAATGAGAAATCTTGATTTTAAGTCATAAAGCCACAGCAAACATGACGTATACATGATGTGTGTTCACACAGCCACCTCTCGAGTGGAGCTCCAACACTTTGCATCCTGGGCCTCCGCTCACGAACGCTGCACCGAGCCATGTTACTGAAGCATAAAGGTAAATTAGATTATCCTTTATCTTTACAGCTTCTCTTCCTCTTGAGAGGAAATATTTACAAACTCTGCACGTAAGGTAATTCCAGCCAGACTGTTTTTTTTGTTTTTTTTTACAAAAATCAATGTGTTTCCCATCAAGCTGTCTTTTAAAGTTCAATTTTCCTTGTCTGGAACAAAATTGTACACAAATTGAAGATTGTGCTTTCTGTTTAGTTGCGCCAGTCATTCCTCTGCTTTCAGTGTTGGAATGTTTGAGAGTTTGCATTTGTTTTTCAAATTTAAATAGTTACAATTTTCTTCAGTTTTATCCTCTCCCATTAGCACCACTTCTTATTTCTCCATCTATTCTGTCCCCTATTATTAGAATTATTTGTGTTGAGCGGGACAGATGGCCAGACTGTCATGGCTTGACAACTAATTTCCTCTGATATTTACCATTCTAGCACACACGGGCAACTCCTCATCTATGACAGCCAGATTCTGTGAAATTGGCCATGAATCTTGGTTTGAGTGTGTTTGTGCTCATGTGTTGAGAGGGGACTGTTCGTGCTTCAGACCAAAAAATCGTTAACTTGTATTTTTTGAACTCAAAGCACAGCATCAGTTTTATTAGTTTTAATGGTCCTTACACGCAATCTCCTGCTTTATTCTCTTTTATTGGGTTTCATTTGGTTTGATCTCCTCCCACACTGCACTATATACATCTAGCCACTTACTACATATGTTTGTCATTTTTTATGTAGTCTTGCTTCATGTATACATTGGCTTTTATTATTTATTGCTTTTAAATCTTTCTTATTGACACACTGTCCAGTGACGGCTATTTATATTTTCGCCATGCCCCCCATGTATGATGACGATAAAGCTATTCAAATCGAGTCAATTCAAGATGTACCATTTGCAAGTTATTCTCATCAAATTTTGAGTCTTGTTAGCAACCTTTCTTAATTCTTAAATATTAAGTGATAATCTTAAAACAATGACTTTTGATCTTGTACTTCCAATCTGCATAATTTTGACTAATCCAACATGGTTAATATGAGCAATTGTTTTATGGAAAAGTATAAATTAAAGGTCAAGACATATCTTCTGCTAACGTTTCAAAAGACGCTGTTCATTCAATACATATTTTTGTTTTTGGCTCATAAATCAAATATTCAAAGTTCAAGTTCGGAAGCGTTACAGAATTGACACTACTTTTCCAGGGCGCTCTTTGGTTCTCTTAATATGCCGCTCACATTTGAACTATGGCTGAAAACTGGCTGCCCAAACCAATAACATAGCATTTTGATTGTTTTCTTTAGAGTAACAACACAGGAATGAATAATATATTCACAGGTAATTCTGGCTTGTGGTCATCCACGTTGCATCATCGGCTTAGCAAGGTGGCAGTTTGTGCCGTCAAACTGCAATACAGTTTGGAAACTGCAATACATGCAACCAGAAATTTGGAAATGCCTGGTTGTAAAGCAATGAAACAAACATTTCCACCTCAGCTGGGCAGTTTGCAGTCACCTCACAAATGAAGCTTGTTTTTCAATAAAGAACTACTAAACCTGGAGCTTTCTGCTTGTGTGCAAGAAACCATGAATTTATTCTGCAGTAAGGAAACTAGCTTTGACCCTGATGTGCTGCCATAACAAGCAGGTTAAATTCCCTCCATATGTTTTTGTGTCATTAATCCTTTGAACCGCATGGTTTCGAACTGAAAACACCATGTAGTCTCCACGAATAAATCATTGGAAAAAGAGCCACAAGATTTAGCAACGGAGGAAGTGTTTGTGTTAGAAATTTAAAGGCACTGCTTATATACTGCTCAGTGTAGATTGTCACAACAGAGAAAGAAAAACTGCAGCTGGTGTTTTGGCATTGCTTACAGAGCAGCTCCCACTGTCATGTCACACACCACCAATCCCTGTGCCTGCCTGAAAATGACAGCAAGACCCCGTCCCCGTCCCTGCGGGGATGGACATCTGCAGCTTTTCAAAGCTACACTCAAAAACATCCTCAGGCTAAAAGTAGCTCCTGACAAGCCTAAAAAAAACCCAAAAAACTTCAGAGTGACTGTTTTGGGTTTAAAAGTACTTGTGAGTTCAGAACGAAAATTAAGCATAACAGTCATATTCATCCATCAGCAGGGTTATAACCAAGAATTCAATGAGCTCATGCTTGCCGACAACCTGAGAAATCCAAGGCCCCGTTTTACATGACATCATTACTAGTGAAAATGCTGTGATTTGCATTTTCATTTAGAAAAGGTTTTGCGTTTTCAAAGTAACATTTTGAAATTGGATTGATATTATGCGATTGTCAACTATAAAACTACAAAGTCGTGCCACTTTGGAGGCTGCCATTTTTATTGTGGCCCATCAAGGAGTTGCGTTTTTTTTTCAAAATTTCCATGGAGTAGGAGTGTTTTCAAAAGTCTGTGTTTTCCTTGGTTTGCACGTAGGACAGAGACGGGGAATATTTGAAAAGTTCCACCTTGAAAGCTGTTTCTGAAAGTTGTCTTCACATTAGCTCTAATTGTTAAACTTGTTAAATGTAATTGTTAGAAACCTACTCATTAAGGGGACAAAATAAAATTTATGTCATTTCAGTAGACTAAAATTTAGAAAAGAAAAAAATGCCAGTATTTGTAGGTAAAACCGTTTGGCTTGTAGGCCTTCATTATAACAATCGAAATGATCTTCCTTCACATTGCACCATCCAAAACAGTAAAACAGAGCCAGTCCAAGACGTCACAATCAAATGCAAAAGAGCCCATAGTAACACGGGCTAATTCCAATGTAGAGAAAGAAATAGCAACCTGTTTCAATCATGCACTGAAACAGCCCATACTCAATGAAAAGCCTCGACCAGAAGTGGACTTTAATCACTCACTGCATTTGACATACTTCAATGTTGCCAATCCAGCGCTTTCGGCCTTTCTCCAGTCTCTTACCTTATCTTTGACGTTCTTTTCATTCTGGCCCCTGGTTCTCTTGAGTCTGATGAGGTGCTGTTAAGAATCCCTCAGGAAGTTAGTGAACGATTCAGGAGAATTCTTAGAGGCGGGGAAAGATCCTTTGTGAATAAAAATTTAATCTCTATATAACTGAGCTCCTTTTCTGCAAACCCACACTATCTGTCTGTGCATCTTCCACTGGCTTACCAACTCTGTTTCACTTATTGAGGATTTTCTTCTTTTTGTGTTGCCTCTCTCCAACCTGCCACTCTACTTTTGGTCTCCAAGGGACACAGAGGGCTCAAATCTTTCCTCTGCCTTCATTAACCATTCACCAACCTCTTTCTGTGTTGGCACAATAAAAGACTCAAGTTGCAGAGGGAACATCTATTAACTCCATTTTTTTCTCTCTGTTTGAGCTGCACATATAGAAAAGTCCTCATCTGGATAATTGCCTGTATTTTTACATCCGATGGAAGCAAAGTCACTTTTATCAATTTCCCTTTTCATTGTCGTTCTTACATTTCTATATTATTCTTCTTTTGATTTCAAACACGGCTGTGATTGTCTTCACTTTCTTTTAACTGTCGATAATACATTTGCATAGTTTGTGTTGTATGAGTGTTGTATTGGCATATAACTGTATATTGTTGCATTAAGAGTAGATAAACATGGGAGTATAGCAGTAAATTGGACAAACGGGGAGTTAATACATCAGAACCAGACCAACCGCTCTGTCTATGGAATCTTAGCCCATCTTGTCTAAAAACACAAGAGTGACAGGGGGATGCATTATTTCAATGACTGAAGCCCACAGTTGATAGTATACAAACACAGAGCAAGAGAGGAGCATCAAACTGGACATTTAATGGAAATAAATTATCACTCTCAACAGGTACAATGTTCCCCTCGAAGTATCCAGCTAGACAGTGTGTGGGTGGAGGTCCTTGCCCCTGCAGCGCCTGTGTGACACAATGCAGACAGCACACCATTTAGCATGTCTCTGAGCCCCTTGGGCCAAGGATCAGAATTTACCTGGTCCACGCACAGCACAAGGGCTGCAGCCATATTACGGCAGAACCATTGGTTATGTTGCTGGCAATCATAGCTTTTCATGGAGAACGATAACCACAGATTTACTGACTTTGCAAAATGGTCTGTGAATGCAGTGATAGAAATACTGACAAAACATCTTGTGCTGCTGATATAAATCTCAGCTCTGATGTGATGAAAAGTTCACCCTTTTTCCGACTATATTTGGTAGCTTTTACATTCATTCCTGTTCGTTTCAAGCTGAAAATGAACAACGGACGACAATCACAGGGCAGCACGAAAAATAGCTACTTGTGTAACATTTCTTATAAACACTTATTTTAAACTTGTCACATACACATACAAAGTGACATACTTCTCGCCTGCATGAGCACATGGATTTTTCTTAAGTATGACAAAACATGCTTGAACATCTGCCTTGTGCTTTTGACAACAATGGTTGCGAGGATGTGACATTCTATTACATGATGTAATGTTGAGTTAATTTTGGGCAAAATCAATAAAAGTAATCAAATTCAGGGCACATTTACATGGCAATAAAAATGCAAAAATGTTGTTGTATTTTGGACGTCGGAGCCACTGAAAATGCAACTTTTTGAAAACGGCATCCAAGGTAGAAATTTTCGAAAATGCTTGTTTGTGTGGTTTCATAACAAAAACAACCAATAACGCCAACTCGTGGACTGGCAAAATAATTACATCGTTTTCAGTGTTTTCAAAACATTGTTGTGTAAAAGCCAAAAACAATGCGTTTTCACGTGAAAATGTTGCGTAAACAGGGTCTTAGTCTATTTTAGAAGGAATTGTTCACATATTAGTGTAATGTGTTTTTCCACAGACCTTTAAAAGCCACAAAACTACAAAAAAACATCGTAAAAACAATTCTTGACCAGTCCTTCAATAACACAAGATAAAATGTTGACCTCCTAAGTGTTTCAATGAGTGAACAGTAAAAGGTTGATCAATATAGTCAACTGAAAAGTGGTCTTGTGTGTCATCAAGCCACACACACACACACACACACACACACACACACACACACACACACACACACACACACACACACACACACACACACACACACACACACACACACACACACACACACACACACACACACACACACACAGACACTAGTCATCCCCTGTGGGCTGTTGTGTGTGAGCTGATGTACCGTAGAAGATAAAATGGGGCCCTCTGGGTACAAACAGCTTCACTTAATTCCTTCTCCACCCCACTACGCCTCCCACCCGTGTGTTTGTGTGTGTGTGTGTGTGTGTGTGTGTGTGTGTGTGTGTGTGTGTGTGTGTGTGTGTGTGTGTGTGTGTAGGTGTCAGAGCTATAGACAAGATTTGTCAGTTGGCAAACAGCTTTCCATCCTTTTCCATCTTGTCCTCCACCTCTTTTTCTCTTGTTCCCACTTTCTTTCTTCACATTTCCTCATTCTGTTTCCTGCCTTTCCATTGACCTCTCCACTTTGTCATCATGTCATCCCTCCGCCTGCAAATTCCTTCCTTATCTCTCCTTCGCATCGTTCTGTAGGCCCTCGAGCTTCTCCTCTCCTACTTCAGTTATCTTCCATTAATCCTCACACATACAGTATACCCCTCCTTTTTATTTATTTTTTATCATCTTTCACCCTTTTCTCATCTCTCTGCTCCTCAACAATTTCTTCATCACCACCTGATAATCTTCACCATCTCTGTCCCTCCTCAAGTGTTTTTTTCACTCCCTCTTCTCCATCTGTCTTTGTCTCCCTCCATCATCATCTTTCTCACCTTGTAACTTCCTTTCTCACTTTTTAACTCCCTCTCTCTTCTCGATAAGATAATCATCTGCTGCGTGTTCATAAATAGAACTGTCACCTTTTATCTCTGTATATTCTGCATTCTCGTATCTTTTGTCTTATCCTCTTTGCTCCCCATCTTCTTGACTGCACTCTGTTGCCAACTTTCCCGCCAACAGCCACAAGTTCTTTCCTGCCACCCGTTCCGCTGTCTTCATAGCTGCAGTTACCATCAATTTACTCACTCTTCTGCTCGTCTGTAGCATGTCTTTTATATGCTGCAAGAATACATGGCATATCCCTTGTTATGCAACAGAAAGAGGTGTTAAAAATATAGCCGTCCCTCAAAATTGGTCAGTTATTACCCGAGGTTATGTTTTCATCTGCGTGTATTTATTTATTGCTTTGTATGTATATATTTTACCAACTTTTTGCAAAAACTACTCACCTGCATTCACATGAAATTAAAAGGGATTTGTCATCATCCAAGGGCCAATTTGATTAGATTTTGGGACGTTAACGGCGAAACGTTTCTGAATAAATCCCTCAAAAACTGCGAAAAAAAATATCCCGTACAATGTGGATGAGAGAGGCACCTCATTGAGGAGATCATGGGACATCAGCGCCTGTTGCCATGGAGATACTGCCTGCTCGGGTTTTCAAACAGTGATGCAGTTCTGTTCTCGTTGTGTTTTGAGGCGGTACTGACTGGTTACTCTGTGGTATAAAAGGGTGAATTGTAGACACAATGAGATCTAATGATGAGACACATCATGTCCTCACTGTGGAGAAGCATGTTGTTGTCAAGACTCAAATGAAATGTACGACTATGAATAAGCCTGGCAACAAATCCCTGAGAACTAATAAATTAAAGTCATCAAATTGCATGAATCAGGACTCGAAAAAAGCAAAGAAACTTGCTGATGATCTGCTGGATCGCTATGGTATCATTATGAAGGTGTAGAGAAATTTTTGTTTTTGGCATTCTGTCTTGTGGTTTTAAGTTAACCATACCTTATAGCAGTACACTTGCTTTATTTTCCAAACTAAGGGTGGGCTGACCTCGTTATTGTTTCATCCTCCACACCAGTGGTTTTGAAGCTGGGGTCTGACATGTCCCTTTGCTTTATTCATAACAGTAATATTGTCTGTGTGTACTTCCCACTGTCGCGGTATTCATTTGATCTTTCTGCTTTTGGTCAAAAATGGTGAAACATTAAGTCCCTTCAACCCTCAGTGCATCCTGAGTACTTGTATTGTACTGTGGGTCTGCACAGGCTGTCCAATCATCCAGACTGCAGGTTAACACCTGATGTGAGAGATGTCTACCACCGCTGTACTCATCATTGGCTCCTCTTGTCTTTTAATCCTGTGCCACTGCCTGCCCCCTCTATTTTTTATCTTACCTTGTGTCATGTACAGGCTTCAGAGACAGATGATAAATATCTAGCCTAATACCACAGAGCACACGTAAGTAAGACAGCTTGGCGCATCAGCTGACTTTGATCTACGAGAACATGTCGATAAGAGATTGAGATCTGCTTTGCATTGTAGGTCAGTCATTTCTTTTCTTTTTCTTTTTTTTTTTACTTTTAACGACTGTCTCAGAGGACAGGTTAACCACTGTTGTGTCATGTTATTGAAGAAATATCTGCTCACTTGTGCTACATAACTGCTAAGGTTACATACTGAGTTGATGATTCTGGCCATTCGTTCCACTGGTTTAGGGTTTAACGTAGCCTGTTCACAGTAGAGAATTCAAAATAACCCTAACCCCTTTTTTATTGTTCAGATTTAACAGATTTAAACCTAACCCTAAAGCTTGTTCACCCTTTTGAGTCCTTCCTCCACTCGTGACAGTTTTCACTTTTGCTTAATCAGAAATCTCAGGAAAAAGTGTAGCAATTCATAGTTTATAACTACTTGGGCAAGATGTAAAACAACTTGGAGCCCATCATTGATCAACAAAAGAGTAAGCTATTGATCTTAATTCATCTCATTGGGTTTTGTTGTTGAGAGCAGAGTTATTAAAATAAAGCTATATGCCGGATCACTTCAACAGCGTTCTGCTCATAAAATGCACTGCCTGTCCTTAACTGCATTTGTTGCATTTGATTTCATATGGATGATGCTTTCATGTTATTTGATTTACTGTAGGTTATCAATGTTCACATTCATGACCATTATATATTTTGTTGCTACTATTCTACACAAGTGGATGATAAAAACCAACAGTTGTACAGTAACACAAAAAACAACAAAGAAAAGCTGAGGAAGGAAACAAAATAGCTCTGTAACCAACAAATCTTACACTGATATAGTGATTGTTGTTATGTAAACATGCTTGAAGCAAAATTCAGCAGGTGGGTACCTGTAGATGCACTCATTTCACTGTGTAACCGTGATGGTGGTGACTGATAATAATGAATCATTACTGTTTCTTGAAAATCTTTAACGTGTCAATTTGAGTGCACAAAACGTTGGGTTTTTTTTTTTCCCCCTCTCATGAACGTCCCTTGACACTTCAAGGAGTAGCTTTACCAAATGAACAGTCACTCCACCGTTCTATCAGTGACATTTAAGTACACCAAATGTAGCCTAATGGACATGAAGTTATGACAACAATTCATTCTACCAGAAGGAACTGAAAGTAATTGATTTCATTTGCATATGTCTGTGTTGCTGCTCCACTCTTACACAGTTAATTTGAAAAGTACTGCAGAAATGACAAGTTACCCTCTGTGGGAGTTCATTTTTAACCACCGATTGTCCCAAAAGCTGGTTTACTTTCCTTCAGCACACAGATCGAGGGACAAAGTGAGGACACAACATCCGCTCAAATAACATCTAGTATATTCAGACACTAACTGTGGGGATTTAGTTCAGTACTTCTGCACATTGATTAAAGAATAACTTGTGTGTGTGCCTACACGCTTTCATTTGTGTTATTTAACTTCCAGGGGGGGGACAAAGTTGTGCGGTGCCTTTTTCAATAGAGTCTGAACAAATGAATCCAATTCACTCAATCGAATCATCAAGATGTTTGCCGTTTGGCTATTGGCACCGGAACCAATGATGATCATCTGACAGCTGGTGAGCAGTTAACTCACTACGCCAGAGGGATGCAAGTTTCACACTCTTCTTCCAATGCTCCTGAAAAAAAACTCTGAGGGAAGTTTGATGAATGCTGCAACCACTGTGGTCATATTAAACAACCTCTGGATTCTCCACGTTACACAGCTCCTCATGATGGTGATTTAATGTCCATCTTGTTCAAATGTACACTGAGGAACACAGTGAGACACAAAACAACAGAAATTAGATAAAAACAAAACACGAGTCGTAAAGTTACTTAACTGGGTTCCAGAACAACCATAAAAACATTTGAAATGACCACACAGAAATATAGTAGATTAAAATTGCCTTATTGGGAAGAAATCCAGAGTATCTTATGTTGATGCCAAAGCAACTAAAAACAGATATACATTATAATACCCCAAAAGGGGACATAATGTGAAAAAGGACTTTACAAAGGAATGTGATTAAATGATGTAGAACATCTACAAATTTTAGACAGAAAATACCAACCGCAAATCATTTAATGTGGTGTCGTTTTCAGACGGGCTGTCGGACACTCAGCTGCTTAAAGTTAGACAATTTACATATTTGTGGCCACGAGCTTCATCTTTGGTTTTTGTGTGAGATGTTTTGCCAAATAACTGACGTGCAACAAATACTCTTTTTTTTTTTTTTTTTTTTTCACTGCCAAGAAATATCTTCAAAGTACAACTTCCACCTATCACCACGCTTGATGATAAGAGTTTTGGATGCGATGATACAGAGTTGCATAGGGTGTAGATGTAGGACTTTACATATTTTTATAGTTTTAATTCCCATTGATGATCCAGTACCAGACAATTCCCTTTCAAGTATTTTCTCTCTTCAGTATTGATAACCATGACAAAGTTTGTAAGGTTTAGATACTCATAAAGCAATCTTAGTTCAGAAAGTCTTTTCTCATGCTTGTCTCTGAAACTCTAACAAAATGTCAAGGTTTTATTGAAGCTTGTTGCTGGAATACATTTTTCTTCTTCTTTTATTTAGTTTAAATGATTTGGCTGCAGGACCCTTTTGTGTATTTCTTCAATGTCAAGAGGAAAGAACATTTCAAACAGCTTATTTATAGACATGGCCACTGAGTGCTAATATTTGTATTTATTTATCCGGCTATTCATTAGTGTGGCTCTGTAGTAACTTAGTACAATTCTTTTTTAATGATTTGTTGGGAAACAAACTAATTCAGATGTGAAGCAAATGCAAGTATCCTTAGAAGATCGGCTTACAGACTAGAAAACTTATGATGATTCGAAATTAGACTTTTTGCATTGCAGCTGTTCACAAAGACCAAGTTGTTTTGGACTGCGTAACATTTGGTTTGTCAGACGTGTAATTGAAGGTGTTGGAGAACAGAACTATGTGGAATGACGCGTGCGGGTGCACTTCTTTTTGTCTCTCGAGACACAAAGCAGTTCCTTAATTTGGATTCTGACTTTTTATGGCCAATCAATGGCTTCTCTGCTACGCCGGCCGTAAAAATTCCGCTTTTTTTGTGTGTTGAGCAAATTTTCCAAAAGCCAGTAATAAAAGAAGCAAAGTAATATCTCAGAAAGAGCCTTCGGCAGCAGCTTTTACAACCATCTATATTCACAACATATTCATGGTCCTAACACATCCATCTTGTTGTTTGTATGGATTTGGGTCAGTGTGAACAATCTAACAGAATGGAGCCTAAGAAAGAAGACCAGGGTCACTGAATTCCTCTTCTCTGCTCCAAAATACCATCTTTGCATCGGTCCCTTGGGCACTGAGCTCTGTTGTGCTTCAGAGGGCGGTTTAGTCAACAAATCTGCATTTATATTTCCCCAACAGACGGCAGTTTGACAGTCAGCAGCTTCACACTGAGCTCTCACTTACAGTATGCAGGACTCCCTGCAGGAAATAGCCACCTCCACCTTATTGCATTTACATGGTTTGCTTTTGTTTACTCATTGATAATTCATGTTTTAACTACATTATGTGCAAAATCGTCTTTTTTTTTTTTTTTTTTTTTTTACAACGTTGGAAAGAATGTAATATCACATAATGTAACAAATGTCTGATTGGTTTGAGCAACCACGGGTTGGAAATGAGTGGAAACGATTGCTAATGGTTTTGTTTTTCTGTAGCAGTTCGTTGTTTGTACAGAAGTGACACCTTTTACGGAAAGTATATTTTAAAGGTTTTTCTTGGTAGAGTAACTTTAAATATCGATCTTGATGTTACAACTGTCAGCTTTATATTGCTATAAATTTGAATAAAATATAATTGTACATTTTTAATGAACAGACAACACCTGATACTATCAAACAAAGTGGTAGCATAACCTGTGACACGGCGTTGACTTGATCAGCTTGTTCATTTTCTGCAGGGCATAGGTAGAGCTGGATAGCTGCTCAACCACAACACAATCACATCACAGTCAGTGAATCAGAGTTTTTGCACTGCAGAATGTTGAACGTTCTACTGGAAAAGGAAATCAGCATCTTCTTGCAGCTGGTCAAAAGAAAAGAGGAGAACTGCCCTAAAACCTCAGGTGCAAATGCAATGGAACACTGACTTTCTCTTAAAAGGAGAACTTTGTTTCACAACACAACACAACACAACACAACACAACACAACACAACAGAACACTTGTTTCCTACAAAATATTGTCTCTCGAGAATTGGTACCACCTTTGCATCCTTGAAAAAAAGCAAATCGTATTAGTCACACTGCAGAACGAGTGATTTAGAAACAAAAACAACCTTATTTAAACATTTTGTTTTTGTTGTTTGATTCTATACCACAAATTATTGGAATAATATACAAATTTGACATATGGAATGTTCAAATAAAATGTTAATTAGTTATGATGGACTACTATATATTCTATCTTTGTTTAAGTGCCTCTGCGCATAAAAATATGTCTCTTAGTTTGACTATCCGGTTGTTGGCTTCTACAAACTGAGAATGTGCTGATTATTAACTCAACACACACACACACACACACACACACACACACACACACACACACACACACACACACACACACACACACACACACACACACACACACACACACACACACACACACACACACACACACACACTCACACACACACACACACACACACTTATTGCACTCTACTTCTCGAGACTAACCTTTTTATACCTTGTATTTAGTTAATATCATAATCACAAAATAAAAGATATATTCAATTTGCAATTGTATGAAATTGAAAGAGAAAGTGGAACTCTTCAAAATGAATAAAACAATATTTTATTATTCACATTATTTGCAAATTGAGCTTCTGTTTATAATTTAAAATGAGCCACTGGGTTCTTTTTCTTCCATCAATGCCATGCTAATACATGGTGCTGCAAAGATGATCAGCACTTATGTGTGTGTGATTATAATTCCCTTTTAATTGAGTTTTTAAACACAGTGATAAATCTGTAGCTGCAGGCAGCATGGGCATTGATTGAAAGTGTGTTAGTGTGTGTTGTGGTTTTATGGTTGCTGCTCATGCTTGAGCGTGAGAGTGTGAGTGTTTATGTTATGTGTCTTATCTTACTATTTTTTGTGTGTTATTTCTGTTTATTTATTTCCATAAGGCCCCCTCCATATTAGCATGTGGCTTAGCCTTACAGATGGCGAACATCATAAATCAAAGTCAACGACGTTGCAGACTCCCCAAGCAGAACAAAAGAGAAAGCAGTTCAGCCGGGTCCAGCGCAGGAGAATAATAACTCTATAAAGATTCAGTCGTATAAATCAATCAGACTGCTTAGCATTATGCTGACTCATTCTCGGGCCAAAACAAAACGTTTAAGCCATAACGCCGCTTGAAATTATTTACTGTGGCCGTTTAGAAATTATATCTGTGCCATGTAGGATATGTCAGAAAGGTACACTGCAAGAATGTGCTACTGGCTGCAAGCTATTCGTTTTTATATCTTGAACTGAGTTTGAGACTTGCAGTTTTGAAAAAGAAGACAAAGATAATATCAAGAACATTGCGGTGCCATTTGAAGATAGACCCATTAATCGATTGACCCTGGATGACTGGATCCCGGCCAGCTGCCTGTGCCTCCAAAACTCATCAGCAATTTAAGGTCTTCAATTAACCTGACAGATATATGACAGATATATTTTTGGACTGTGGAAAAAACCTGACATGCCAATATGTTTGGGGGGGGGCATCTATTCATTGCATACTTTACAAAGACTACACGCCTCAAATCTTAAAGCTAAATCTGTGTCTAAATGTCTGGGTTTAAGCGACATCCAATATTGACTTGATAGCACAGTTCTGCCACAAAACATTGCCAGCAGATACCAATCAAGCATTTTCATGCCAATTCTTTGATATTCTGACATATCATTTTGACATTTTTCTGCCTTTATGGTTCTCCAATTTCACTCTGGATGAGATACATTTTTCTTTAAGCCATGTTCGAGCCCGATATGGAACGACGGCTAAAATTGTTCTAAAATGTAATGTAAAAAAACTTGACACGTAATAACTTTTCGACAAAAAGTTTCAACAAGAATTTAAATGTGATCTGTTTAATGCTTATACATTATTTGTACTGATGATTGGAGAAATAGATTACAAATTATAAATAATATAAGACTATAAATGTTTTGGACAACAGCAAACTTACATAAATACCATAAACTGCATAAAGATATATGTGTAAACAAATAGTCCAAACTTTTCTCATTCTTTCAGTGTAGTTCAAATTGAAGCAGGTCAAAACCACAAATGACTGATTCACTTTATGATGGAAAAGAATTATTACACTACTAGCTTTTGGACTCAGCATCTTGATATATTATTGACTAGTTATTCCATTTTGGGTTTAATTACATGACATTTTATTACAATTTGGGTCGTTGTTACATATGGGGCTCTAACATGGCCTATAAACGCATTAAGAGTGAATGCTGCTTGATTTGATCAACTTCATGATTCACCTGATGTAAATCATTATACCACCAACAACAGTTCTCTCCTGTACATTTATGCAGCATTCCGTGTTATCTGATTTGTTTGAAATTTATGGAAGCCGTTTGCGTTTTTGTGCGTTACGTAGCAAAACTAGAAAAATGACACAAAAAAAGATTAAAATGGTAATAGAATTTATTTCACTGAAGGCAGTGGGCTAAAGTTAGAGTTATCACACTGATGTCTGATTTTTATCACACAGTCCAAAGTGCATGTGGGTAATTTTTCATCCTGAGCACAAAAGTGCTTTCCACAGCAACCCACTATTTTTGGAAAAGCCTATACATTAGAGGGATTTGTGTCTGCGTGATGAGCTGTGTGTTTTATATTTATTCATTCTTTTTCAGCTCTCATTAAATTTAATTTGTGCATGCCCCAAAACTTCCAAACTGCAACTTCGACTAAGTTCAACACCCTGTGTATGAGTCGCTTGGCTTGTTCTGTTAATGTCAACACTGGATTTCTTCTTTTAATGACACCCATAAATAATGTTGGCTACCCCACAAGAAAAATGGACATTGAAGCGGTAGTGTATGCTGTGCATGGGGGTTTTCTAATGTTAAAATTGGAACTTAAAAAGAAACAGCAGGTTAGTGTTTGTGCAAACCCGGAGTAGATGAGGCAGTTAGTTCTAAAATGTTGCCTTATTTACTTCCAAAACTTGTAAATGAGGATTTTCCCACAAGAGTTTAAAGGATGCTAACCCACTGGCACAGGTTTTGTCACTGAGCTCCGTGATCTTACCGATGTCCAAGTCTCTACAATGCTGACTTAAAGGTCAGTCAACCAGAGGTCACAGACAATGACGGATTACTTGTAGCATGTTTGGAATATACAAAGTAAACTACCGGTACTTGGTGTTTAATTCATCAATAAAGACAAAAAAAAAACAAAAGAAAACTTGGGAATCATCTGCTTCGTCAAATGAAAACATTGTTGCTCCATCAAGCTCCACCAGCGAGCTTGATGGAGAAATAATAAAAATGGGAAGAATATGGAGACATTCGGGGGCAGAACAACAACAGAAAATAGAGTTTATGAAAAGCTGAAGGGAGAAAGAAACCGAATGTAGCTTGAGCCTGATAGATGTGTGAGGCAGGGGTTCATTTGTTCATTTGCTATTGATCAGCCTACATCCTGGACAAAACACACACCTGTGTCACCATCCAAGTTTCATAAATGCATATATTTTTTGACTGTGTGTTAGTGTTAGTGTTAGTGTTTGACTGCATGCTTTTCTCTTTGTGTTGAATCCCCTGACAGTTGATCGCTTTTTGACCTTGAATTTATTTATTTATTCATCTACTTATTGCTTGTTAACTTTATGTTCCTTGTACATTTTAATGTGCCAACGTCAACACACACACACACACACACACACACACACACACACACACACACACACACACACACACACACACACACACACACACACACACACACACACACACACACACACACACTCACAGTGATTCATGTGATTTATCGGGGATGACAACATGGCTTCCAGTAGCCTCTCAAATGTCCCTTTCTGTCACTGGAACATTGTGTAGTGTAGCATGATTGATGTGTGTGTGTGTGTGTGTGTGTGTGTGTGTGTGTGCGCGAGAGTGGGAGATCGTATAAGGTCATTACATGTGTAAAATAAGTTATCTGTGCATCTGCTGCTGCAAATAGCTTTACGATGTTTGTATGCTTATATGCATAATACATTCATACATTTTTTTTTTTTTTTTAATTGAAAGCATATGGAACATGACAACTGTGCTGTGATCACTGGTAAACACTTTCCCTTCACAACAGCGCACAGAGAGGCCTAAAGGCTTGGAATCAACATGTCTCCCAGCACTTTAACTTTTCTTGGGGTTTTTTTCCACTCTACTTTTCATTTCATTTAACCCTGGAGAGCAAGTTCCACACTGATGGTGTCTACTTATATACCGCGTGTGTGAGGTTAGGCATTTCCAGATTTTTATGGGGTCTGAATCACTGTCATGTCTTCTGGCATATTCCAGTACTTCATTGTCTTGAACAGTACCTTCATTGTTTGAGTTTTACAACTCTGGACGTGTTAAATCTTCCTCAAGGGTTACTGTTTAATTTTAAGGTTTGATTCATGTGTTGAGGTTGAATTAGTGTCACATTAACATTATTGTATGGTTCAGGGTTTGGCAAGCAGTAGTTAAAGGAGGTAACAGTAAGTGTAGGGAAGTGAATACTAAGTCAATGCAAAGCCCCTGGAAGATACGGTGCCCTAGTTTTTATCCCTTCTTGAGAGCACTACACACATAGGGTTCAACTCACTATTCATCGCTTGTCTTTGTTCTGAGTGATAAAAGTACAATTTTCAGATTTGCGGTAATGTCTCTGTGTTGGTATAAAGCCCTGACAACTGCCCACTGCCAGATGTAATCCTGTATTGCATGGCAAAGATGTGATTTTAGACTTGACATTACATTTATGTTAAGGTCAGGGTCGGACACTTAGGCTCTGACAAACATTCTACAAACGTATCTATGTGTGTGTAATAGAAAACTTTTACAGTAATTGCACTTTCAAACCACTGCATGAACATGTAAATATATGTGCTATTTAAAGCAGTCGGAATAGATTATTGAAGGCAAAGTTTACCTGCCTCATTTAACATGGATCGTCATTATTGTGACGACTGTATGTGTGAATGTTCACATTCCGTCCTTTCTGCTCCTTTGTTCTGATTGCTGTGTTTACAGTTGTTTCTCCATCACCATTTCGATGCAATAAAACATTTGGAGCTCCAGCTCCCTGTTTTTCCAAACCTTCCATCTGTGAGTGATGCTGCTGTGCATCTGGACGGGCCGGTCAGTTATGATTATTTAGCGCATTGGAAGGAGTCATTTCAATGGCTGCAGCTGTTTTTCTTGCTCCCATAAAAGGATTTCTGCTAATTTGGCAACATTTGGATCACAAATTCATCTGACAGCCGCTGGCTGGATTGTAAACTTGTGAGCTTCACTGCGAGCTTCATGCTTGGTATGAATATATATAGCAGAAATAAAGTGTCACGTTTGTTTGTGTTACAAAGAATTAATGATGCTTGCAAGGGGTCATTGAGGTCAGTAACAAAGACGTTTTAGTTTTCCAGTGGAACTCCAGGAGCACTAACGCTGAAGCACCAACACATCATTTGCTCTGGCAGCGCACTGGCCCAGAGATGACACATCTTCTCAACTGAGCAAACTCATGAAATTGATTTTGATCAAGTGTGTAACCTCACAGAATGTACAGTGCTCACCGTTGTGTATGAAACCCTTGAAGCACAGGAAGCAGACCGTATGCTATTGCTTCTCCTTTCATTGACTGTAACATATTTGCACGTAACACGTTTGTTTGTTGTCTGTTAACGTCTGATTCCAATTCCACTTTTCAAACCTCTTGTGGATCAGTGTGGTTGGTGGTTATATCTGTGATGTGTTTAGTGGTGTTAAGATGCGAATGTTTGGCCAATTATTAGAATGGGCAGAGCTGGACTCGACTGTATGCAGGCGTCTGTCTGATCCTCTGTTGATGAGAGATGAACAAGATACAGCTCGAGTCGTGGTTTTACGTTTTTTTCTGTCTGACATTTCCATGTTCATGCATTTGTGCATTTTGTCTGGGCGCTTGAGCTTTGTTTGGAGAAGTCAAATACAACACGTTCTATCCAGCAGGAGAGGGTTCAAGTCCTTTCTGAAAACCAAAGCAATTTGCTAATGTAACAAACATGCTTGTTCAAAATCAAACCATGATTATGATGAAGTAGCTTGTCGCAAATGTTTAAACAGTCCACAACTAACAATGGTTAACAGATGGATCCAATAATGCTGGCCTTGCTGGGTCAGTTCTAGTTTGTGCATTGACAGATAATAATACACATTATTGATTGTCTGCACTTTAGTATATCTATGAATTAGGTTGTTGACAAAAACTAACCCTTTTCCTTTCTGAACTACTTCCAACTATAGAATTTAAGTAACGAGTAATCTGTGTCTATCCGATCATACCAAATTATTGTATTCACACTTTCAGATGAGTAATGAGTGAAATTACACCAAAATGCACTAACACTATTCATGGGTGATGTGTATATATCACCAAACTCTGATATTTCATTTCATGTTCCAACGCAGTAGTCTGACCTTGTCGTAGTGGTTAAAAATTTAATGTTGATGTTGGATATTTCATGGAAACAGTGATTCCTGCCAACGCACTGAGTTTATATCTGGCAGATGTGGTGCGTTAACTTTGTAAACACGTGCTGGACTTTGTAACAGTCTGTCACTCCTCCCAGCCTTCTGTTTTTCTCAGGATCTCTTCCCCAACATGTGTGAACAACACCCCGAGATACTTAATTCATCCAGCTGGTGTAGAATTTGTCTTTATCTGCAGGGTGACGTGTCACACTTTATTTTAAAATAATCGTAATTGGAGAATATTTGTAACTGAGGTTTTAGTCCCGGGTATTCCTGTCCTATATGGTCCAGTGTTGAATGATTAACTTGGAGAAAATGTTAATCAGATTCAAGGTAAGCATGTTCAATAGGTAAACTTATTTTTAAAAAATTACTTTTTTTATTGTGTTCAACTAGAATTTAGCTATGGTTCGTCATCGAATCAGAGTTCTGTTCATCTGAGGAGTATTTTCAAATTTTTACACCCACTTGAAGAGTTATGTGACAGCTAATCAAATATTACGTTACATTTTGATAATATCGACCGGCCTCCTCCCAGCCAACTGGTTCCAAGAGAGAACTGGTTTGTCAATCTGTATTGGGAGCAGCCTGATCATTGGACACAAATGACAAAAAGCAACTTTCTGTTGTTTGTCTGTCTGCATCGAGTTTTATTTTGAATTGATATGATAAAACTTGGCTTTTATGAAGAGAGTAGGTTGTGTATAGTATTACTCTGTGAAATAAACCAACCTATCTTAAACAGAACATCAATGAACCCTTGTCACTCTAAGTGTACTCAAGGACATAGAAACGTGGCAGAGTGGAGCCGTAATATATCGTAGAAATGGAAATAGGGTTCATCTTGTGGCAACATAGACTTCTATACATTATATAAACTTTGGGTTTCCAGCAGCGTCAGTGTAGTTAATGAGAAAGAACTTGTAATTCTGCCACTTGGAAATCACATGCCCTGCAGTGTACACTTCCCTTCTGTCGTATCGATTGTGTGTTATAAATGCTTTCATCTACACAGTTCTGCACAGAACAATCATTAAGCAGCAGAGGAAGCTACCATTTGTGGTCTGGGATCAATGTTACTGTGTGTTCTCTAAAGCTGAGATATTCCCTTACAACTACACCCTCAAAGAGACATCACATATGTGGAAACACACAGACACAGCCAAGGCCGCACACACTCACTTTGCCATTGACTAAATGGTCAAATACCTACGCTTGTTTCTGCACTCTCGCTTCAGGCAAGACAACATTGACAGAGTGAGGCATGAAGTGGAAAAGATGAATCAAGATGGCATGACCTCTCAAGTCCAAATAAAACATGTCGTTCAGACACATGGTAACCCAGCACTTCTAAAGAGCAATTCATGCACCAAAAAGACACAGACACTCAAAGCTGTTGTGCAGACCAGTGAGGAAAACAACAACTTTAATGCCCTGAGACCTGCAGTGTTTGCCATTAAAGGCGTAAATTGAAGTACTTAGTGCATCAGTGTATCCTACATCATAATGTCAAGTTGACTAGTCACAGACTTTAAACAAGGATGCAAAAAAAGTAAAATTAAATCTACTTTATGCCTTTAAATAGCCATTTTTTTTTTAAATGAACCAGCCAGAGATCAGAACTGAATGAATGAATCTTTATTTAGTTTGAATTAAAAAAATTTTTCTCGATGAATAAAACAAATGCAAAAGAAATAACACAATCCAGTCAGTCTACATTTGCATGAAGGAGAGTGAGTAGAAATCCTACAGAGGTACTGTAAAAGGAGCCAGCTATTACAGACAACTATTACGAGCACATATAAAAATCAGGCAGTTTAAGTTTCCTACAGAAATGGTTTTTTAAACAAAATTTAACCACTTTTTCTGCCATTATAGATGCTTGGTATAAAATCGATATTTAATGAAAAAATTATTTAGTAGGCAGCAATGGCTCTTTTGTTTTACAATCACATGACATTGGAATTACACCCAGTGATGACTCATTCATGATTGGTGGGTGTAAGTATGAGGGGGTGAAAAGAGTAAGAATGGATGGAAGGAATGAAACGACTGAGAGGCTCAGTTGTGTCTAAAAGCCTGTCATTAGATGTGTTGTTATGAAGCTTGATGCAGAGTTGACAGCAAATTGCTGTCTGTTTGCAACTTTCAACTGTACTGAGTGCAAACAGCAGGACTGAACGGGTAGACAATAAAAACCTTGTGGTTTCCTCCGATGCAGTGGCGGCTGAAACACTGAATAAATGGTTTCTGCATTGTGACACACACTAAAAACCTGCAACCATATACTTACAGCAAGTGGAAACACGACAACATCATCATGCAGTTGAGATAGCAAAGCAGCAATGATGGCTCACTTGGGCACATGCGGACAGCAAAACATGATACATTTCGACTTAGTTTATCCTCAGAATAGTAACTTTGTCAACCACAGGTGACATCAGCATGAATCTTTAATTGTGAAATAGCCACGGTAGGTATTGTGTAATCATCTGGATGGATGGACTCATCAGGAATAACAGCATTGCGTTCATCTTCATATTGTGTCAAACCTCTTCTTCTCATAATATTCAGTCGCTTCAGTCCAATATCAGACTTTAACAGGCCTTTGCCACAAGGCAGTACTGTTTCATAGAAGATATGTACTTGGTGGTGAACAAAATTTATGTGAAATTAATATTCACATGTCTATCAGGACCCGAGATTTCCTCAACGTTAGCATCAGTCAATCCACTTGAAATGTAATTAAAAGTGTGTTTATTTAAGCAACGGCCCCTTTTCCAATTGCTTTATGATCCTCATCCGGTGCTTACCTACCTAATAATCTGGTCTTTTACGAGCCAAACCAATATGTAGCAAATTACGACGCAGTCGTTTATCACCACATTTCTTGTTAGTAATGCTTCAAAGTGAAGTGTTTATAAAAGCCAGATGGAATGCCACAGACCAGAAAACTCCTCACTGCACAAGAGATGCTGATTTGGAGATATTTTGACCCAGATGTTTAGCATCACAAATTGTCTTAGCGAACACTTGAACTTCTCGAACAGGGCTTAAATGACTTTTTAACATGGATCGCCAGTTTAATATTGTCTTGTCATGGAGTGTGTGGTATAATCACATGCAATATAAAATGTGAGAAAAACAAAAAACAAAACCTAGGGCAGAGACTTCAGTGCTTTAATTTCAATTAATTCTAACTGGAAATATTACATATTGAAAACATGAATGTACATTTATTCCAACACTGAACTTTTCTTCGTGAACTTTCTCAGTTAAAATTTCCTTTTGGTTCCTGTTTCTGGCGCTGCCCTCAGCAGCCTCTCGTCAGCTTTTGCTTAACTGTTGTCCTTTGCCATTTGTTTGCTGATTATTTGTTGATGATTTTACATCTTGTTTTTCTTCGCTCTTTTCTGTTAGCGGAGCACCCAACTCTGTTTTCTGCAAGAGTCTCCTTCATTTCCATTTGTTTTAACTTTGTTATTTAAGTTGTTTTGGGTTTTTTTGGGACAGTTTTTCCATTATTTTTCCTCAGAAGAGAGGGGAGTAAATAACTTTTTTGCATTAAACCAATTTCCATCTGGTTTATATGTTGCCTCCCCTTTTCCCACATGGGTTGTAACAGGTCCCTTCATTCCAATCATATCAATGCACTAGACACATCCAACAACAACTAGACGTACATGGAAATAAAAAACATTGTTGACCTCCTTCAGTGCATTCACTTCTATCGAGACACGGAGTCCCTTCAAGCATTTTCACATGGTTTGGTTTGTTGATTAACTATATTATCAAATCCTTTTCAAAATTCCGTGGTTATGATTGATGTCAGGGATTTGTCACAATTGGAAATGATCTGAAAAAAAATATACATACTGCTAATTATTATGCTGGTGTGTGCCAACCGTGGCACCAGTGCCTTAAGTCCATGTAAGTAGATCTGTGGTAGGGAGATCATTCATTTTCTCCATCCACATCACTTCTGAGGTCTCAAACATTACCAATATTTGGAGTCATGCAATTGATGCTAGACTATTGAGTGTGGCGAGATTCTTTAAAGCAAAACATAACAGCACTTCTTCTGCACATCTGTGTGTGAACAGTGACCAAAAAAGAAAAAAAAAAAGTAATTGATCATATAACCAAAAAACACTGAGCTGTAAGTTTCTGAAAACCTTCCCATGCAATACTAATGAGCTAGTTTAAAGACACTTGGGGGAGGGGGGGGGGGGGGGGGGGGGGGTGATCATCTTTTCAGAAACATGCCACATAACACAGCTCTTTTAATTGGTCAGACAAAGTTCTCTAAAGTTGGGTTTCAAATGGATGTACAGCTGCTGTGGTGATAGTTTTTTTTGCAATAATTACACAGTGAAACTAATACATTAAGTTAAAGTTTCCCTGGACCCCTGGACAGATTTCTCATCCTTGATGAAACTCTTTCCAAAATTGGAAAACAAAAGAACAAACGAAGAGAAAAACATTGTTGGTCACTGTTCTATGTCATGACACACAATGACATAAACCTGTGCTTGGTGCTTTACAGTCGCTGGGTCTGCTGCTATTTTTTACAACCTGCTGATTTCATTAATGACTTAATCTGGTGGAACCAGAGGAAGCCTGCATGGTTGAAGAGAGGGAATAAAACATCACATTTAACTTCATGTATTTATTTTTTTTTTTTATTACATTGGTTGGGTTTTTGCTCCCTTGCATGGGGAGTGAAACAGGCGGAGTGTATCAGGTTTCTGGACTGGTCTCCCTCACTTGATAATTGTTTGTATAGAAGCATATATCAGACACTTATGTACTGGCATGTTGTGCAAGAGCATCAATTGCAAACTTAACACATGGAATATGGAGCATTCAATGCATTAAGCAGCAGGGTTCTGGTTGATGTGCTGCACCAAAGCTGCATGCGTTAAAACAATTCTAAAATATGTTAACAACTGAACAAGTAAAGAACTAATGACTGTACATCTGAACAAAACAGTGGATTTTGCATTTGGACTATATTTATTATTGAGCAGGCCTCACATCGTGATTCCTGAGAGTCAAGTATAAGAAGTTTTGAAATTTGTGTGACTGTTTAGATAAATGAACCATTCATCCCAATCCTGTCAAAGGTTGCAATTTTATACAGTATACAGTATATAGAGTAAACCCTTTCAGTGTGTAATAATGTCAATCTCTGTAAAATGTCCAGTAATCACATGCATGCTTTACAAGACAATGACCACAAAACCTATTCATCTGGAAATACTTCCCTAAACACTTGCAACTGACCTTATTGAAACAATTTGCTGCACACATGTGACTTCATGAGTGGTTCTCACAGTATTATCCGACTCCTGTTTGAACAGAAAACTTTTGCCAGAGCTCAATTTTAGGCTGTGTGAGACACAAAGGGGAGACAAAGTAAGAGAGACAGCGATAGAAAGTAAATCTGACAGTGAAAGGGAGGAGGAGACTGACGCCGAGATATGTTTAGCTTGGACAGACTGCACTCAGTTTCACTTGTCTCCTCCATCCCAAATCTGTTTCCCTTTGATTCCTCCCAAGAGCTGACAAGTGGAAACAAAGGAGAGACAGACAGTGACAGCAGCACAGCAGGAGCCCGGATACCAGACCACTCAATGACTGTATGGGGATCTTTCTTTTTCAGTCTTTTTAGCATGTCATAATATGAGTCGATGGAAGTTAAACTTTCTCCATCTTAAAGTAAAGACGTGTTTTTCCCTGTAATTCATTTTAAATCAAGGTGAACAAAAACTAGACTGTATTTCAGCCATCCTCGTGTTCTCTTCCCACAAGACTTTGCAGCTGGTTTGGTCTGCTTAGGGATTGAAGGCGTTGACAGCGTTTTCCCATTTACATTTCTTGTTAAATGTTTTTGGCAGCTTTGCAATGAAGTAATCCCAATAGATGTTACACACCTTTAGCATGGGATTAGAGTCTGTACTGCCCTGTAAAGTCTCTGTATGACGTCTGGTAATAGACTGTCCGCTTGGCTAATTTGGATATTTGTCACAGGAATACCCCAAAGAAATGATCCCAAATCACACTATCACTTAAAATACCTCTTATAGGATGATTCCCAACCTAACTACAGACTTTCTGCATTTGTCAAATATAATTTTCTGAAATCAGGTTATGATGATGTGAATCCTTTTTTTTTTTTTTGTTCGGCTCACCTCATCAAATATTTGTCAACCATTGCATTCACCAATCCAATGCATTCAATCCTTCACTTCACTTCTTAAGCGTATACACATGTGTGCAACCACACCATGCGACAGACAAGAATGGCTGTCCAGCATTCCTTTTGAAAACAAACTTGGGTCACGAGGCCAAGCCAGTTTTCTGGCTTAAAGCCCCCGCCCTGGGCTTTATAGTGATAATTAAAACCAAAATCAGTTTGCAATCAACTGCAAACCACCGATGCTCTCTGGAGGTCAAGGTCTGATGAAGCCAGGAAATCCACATCATCTGCATGAGGCAAAGATGCATTCAAGGGCCATTCTACTGGATGGTTTCAGCTTTTATATCAAACACAGAACTTCACTGCAAACTGTATAAAATGCATTTGGCATACTGAGGAAACCTCAGGAAAACACCAATTGGCTGCTTTCTCTATCAATTCCCCTCAGCAAGGGTGAAATAAGGGAATCAGTGCAAACTTCAAAGAAAAGAAACTGACTGCCTGGGTCATGAGCCAGAGAGCAATCCTCCTCCTCACCCTGGCATTGAAATTCAATTGTACTTATTTTCCTTATTTTATTTGGCACTTCTGACCAAAAGCAAGATGTAATATTTTATCCAGAATTTATGCAAAAACCTCAGAAGAACCAACTCAGTCTCTAAATTGATGAATACATGATGTAGATTGAGAAGAAGAAGACAAAAGTTGTCGACATTTTAGAATTTATGAAGTAAAGTTGGTAAATTTATAGTTTGTGGAGGTCAGTGGGACCAATAGGACTGCAGCAACTGAGGTCCACAGTGCGGTTGCAGCCAGACCAACACAAATACTAATACTAGACTAATTGGATGTACTGAGTGTGACAGGATAAACAACTCGTGTTTTTAAGCACCACTTTGACTGTGTTTTTGTCATAGGAGTTCATTTTAGAGCACCAGTTTGCTGTATTTTTCCCCTATTCATTGATTTTAAATTGTGTGTGTGTGTGTGTGTGTGTGTGTGTGTGTGTGTGTGTGTGTGTGTGTGTGTGTGTGTGTGTGTGTGTGTGTGACAGTGATAAAAGAGGACATTTATGAAAAAAAAAACCTGGTTTAGTCTTTGAGACAAAATGAGTAATTCTAAACTTCACAGTCTCATCCATGTGATTAATGTTTGCCATCAGCCTTTTGGCTGCTTGCTTTCAAAAGCGGAGTAACTATTTACTTTTCAAAGGCCATGTTTAAGGTGGTTTGAGCCTTGCTGGCCAATGAATAGGTGGTAGAGATAGAAATGCGAGAGGATAAATAATGTGACATAGATTGTGAGCAATATTAAACTCCCTTGCTGTGCGTTGTGTCTGCGAGCAGTATCCAACTAGAAACTATAAGCTCAGTTAAACAATACCAATTCTTGATTTTCAGATGGGCTGGAAAAAAAAGTCATATGTTAGCATGCAAAGGAATGATTGGTGGATTGTCTCTTAATAATCTAAATGTTTCCAAAGACACATGAGGACACTGCTAAAAGGTTTTAATAATCCATCTTCAAAGTGCCATGGTCACACACTTGGAACTATGGTCCATTACACCGAACAATCAACATAGAAACCTGAGGTCATCCATATTTAAAACCCTGGGTGACACATCCAAGGAATTCAAATACTGGACTCCCCACCATTTTCTCATACTAGTGAGACGAGTCTATTGATTACCACGGCTGCAATATCTTTCAAGACATAACTCAACTCAACTCAACTCAACTAATGAACATTGAAAACAACCAAGTAGTGATGCTTTTGTTGGTCTACTGAGCTGACTACAGGGTAGATGTGACTTGTGCTACCCCAAGTCTATGCTATGTAATATTCAGCTGGGTCGGTGCTATTTGTCACAAAACAAGTGTTTGAAGGACAATGGTTTAAGTTGCAAACCATTTATCTACTTTTACTTACATAAACTGTGCAAAAAAACAATTAAAGCAGTTGGACATCCAGAGTAGCAACAACAACAAAAAACAGCAATATATTTACAGTGCTTAAGTCTTTCCAAAGTTGTGTCTCTCTGGTTTGCAACACTCAGCTTCATTCACCCAGAGACCTGGAGGCCATAGGCATTTATATGATTAGCCCCTCCCCTCTGAACCCACCAACTTCACAATCTTTCTGATATGTTCACCCTCAGAACCACACAACAAAAATGAAATGCCTTGGAAAGATAATTTTCAAACCATCACAATCACTCTTACATATACCCCCCCCCCCCTCATGTGCAGTAAATACTCGCTTCAAATTCAATATATTCAATAAGGAGTGAGAGAGAAGCCCGTGATGAATTAACACACACCTGAATGCCGTTAACCTCCCCCTATAAAGAGCAGTACTCAGGTGTAGCTCTGGTTGACACTACAGGAGCACCACAACAAAGGTAAGGAGCTTGAATCATTAACCTCAGTAAAGTTAAGGTGGACCCTGGTTTTCATTTTGCACATCCTCTTTGTGTGTGTACGAATTGTTGTGAGTACTCCAACCTTGTCATATTTGTTGGGTTAGGTTATTTGGAGACTCTAAATTGGTTGTGAATGTGTCTTATCACTGCTTGTTGGCTCTAAAAAAACAAAACAACCCCATTATTTCATAACTTTTTATTCAAATGCAACTCGACAGAGACTTTTGCATTAATTAGTTTTTTTCAGTTCTGTGAATAGCTTGAGGAAAATCTAAACAATTAGATTTGCAGTCATCAGTTTTGCTGTGTGAATTTGTTTCCTTGGTGGTTTTTATTGAGGAGTTGAACACAAACATAGACATAAAGACCAGAGGGGCTCCAGTGCGTCCATGTTTTGTTAATCTTTAAGGCTATTTTCTTTACTAGAAGGAAGCAGAAAAGGTTAAGAACAACCTTGAGAAGGCGGAGAGAGGGTTTTTGTCTGTCTACCGGCCCTGAGGGAGACAGGCTGGACGCAGAGACAAGAGTGTCTAGCAGGAGCTTGTGTGGTGGCACCAGGAGAAGGTGAATGAGTACAAAAGACGAAGGACCAATCATCAGGCGGAGAATAGAAAAAGTGCAAATAGGGGTACTAAAACTCTTTCGGGACTTTGACGAGAAAATAAACTAAATTTCTCAATGTGAAATACTATGAGACTCGGAGGAAAGTGAGAGCAGATCACAGAGGGGGAATAGCGGGAGAAAGTAGATTAAATGGGAGTATGAGAGAAGTAAGATGCAGTCGCTGAGAGATTGAAAAGATGGGTGGAGGAGGGGTTGAGTGCGGCGGAGGCTGGAAGGAGAGAGCTGTATAAGGTGAAGACGTGCATTTACCTCATTGTGATGAGATTCCTGGCAGGCAGTGTGGGTTATCACCTGCTGGGTCTTGCAGCCAGGATGGTGACTCATTGAAAGACAGAGTGACAGATGGAGAGTATCTCTGCAGCTCTATGCCGTCTTCAGCTTTTCTGACTCGCACCCCTAAAATGACTGACTGAGCTGCTGAGACGCGGGGACGCTTCACTGCTACGTACTCACAAAGAAATGGGGGAAAACACAGTTCACTTGAGTTTTAGTTCTCGTGGACTCTTTTTTTTTTCCCATCTCAAGAGGACAGAACCACAGTTACTTTCTCACAGCACGAGTCCTGTGGTGTATATAGTCATGTAGTCCTGCATGAGAAAGATTTATGACGGAACACATAGGGTTGATGTAATAAGTTAGAAAATAAGTATTAGCGGTGTACATAGTCCATTACTGCAGTTCAACTCTGTACAAGTCCGAGGTGACAACATTGATTCAACCAGATTTTAAAACAATTTATTTCCTCGGTCTTGCTGGTAAAGCAACTTTGATTACCATGATAATTGATTTGGTGCCACAAGCACCTACCAATAAATCAGACGTCAAACAGTGAACGGAACACGATTTCACTATTGAAGATCTCGCATACATCTTGAATATTTTGTATTTCATGACACATATGCAAAATGTATAAGCAATGAAACAAAAAGGATTCAAGGTGTTCGGTTTAAGTGTAATGAAGTTAATAAACAAATTGACTGATTATCCTAAATTATTAAAAAAAAAATGCATATATACCGTGTAACAGGCAGTCAAAAATGTGACAAACATTTCAAGATCTTTACGATGTCAGTGATCATTCAAAAGTATGAGAAAGTTTGTTTCTGCTGCCTTAAAAGAGGTTAAACATTTGCAACAAAAAACTAGGTGGTCTCTTACTACTGGGAACATTTTGGCCTAAAAGTCTGATACAAGTGACAGCAAAGGCTTATGTGGTTACATCTGACATCTTTTTTGTAGAATAAAAGAAAACAAAGAATTGTAATATTTTTATTGTACAGAACAGCTTCTTGTGTGCAGCAAAGAGACTTGAAATAAAGCCCTCATCATTACGTGAATAGTGGGTTCTGCCAGCGTTTGCGGCTGAGACAAGTGAAAGCCAATTTAATCCCAGCCAGTTAAGTGGGAGCAGCTAGAAATTGGGGCTGTGTGATTTACCAGCCTTTGTTCTTCGGTCTCTGCTCCCCTGCCCAGTGGACATGAATGAAATGAAGGAATGGGGGGGCAGGATCCAGCCCTCCCTGCTAGAACAAGTCATGTGTCAGCAGCCTTGCTGTATCTCTCCAATTACCAACTGGAAAGGAACGACATCACACGAATACACACTTATACACAAACAGCCAGTTGTCTGTTCTACTGAATCCAGTGAGTTGGTAGAGAACAGAAATGGGGGCAATTATTAAAGTTTTTGATGTAAAATCTTGCTATCCCACCATTAAACTTTTCGTCTGTGTGCTCGCTGAGGTTTTTTTTTTTTTGTTCTATGTTATTTTTTTGCGTTATAGCAACACTTTTTCAGCAGAAGCACCGCTGCTCAAAGTTTGACAAACATATACAGTACTCCTTATCCAGAGCATGCACTGTCCGTTGTACATTGTGTCATGCATTCAGATTTTCACTGGCCCCTTAAACACATGAAAACTAAATTATCTTCAAAGTTTGAAACCATCTCACGTTTTATGTCATAAAGTGTTGAGTAATTAGTCAAGCACTCCCGAGTCCCATGACTGAAGTTGTATAGAAGTTGGAAAGACAGATGGATGAATGGGATTTTAGACTTTCTCGTTCTCTCAGACGCTTCAAGTAACTTCCTCACAATTTGCACAAACCTTGACATGAACTCAAGCAGGCAACTCAAAAACTAACTAGTATTTTTTTTTCTGCAAAACTCAAATTTGTCATATACTCATGCATTATTTCAGAAGCGCCTCGCAGAAGTGACTGAACTTTTTTGCTCACATGCTTATCTTCACTCACAAGACGTACTGATTATATTATATCTCGGCCAGATTTTCCTGACTGAAATACGTGAAGAAAGCCCACAATCGATAATTTTAATGAAATTCTCCAACGGTCTGCACTGCATATTTTATATCTGGATAGACATTAATGTCGGCTGCAACTGTGTCGGGTGGCTGAGGCATGCAAGTGTGAGGCAGTAACTCTAGTTTAAAAACCAACTAATATTTCTCTCTGCAGATACAGCTCCTTTCTTGGGCAGATTTTTTTCTGGTGAATCCCCAGTCTCTCTCTCTGGAATTGGCATCTCTCTCATTTGTTGTTGAATGTTCTGTACTAATGAAACCTATCTCAGCGGTTGATGGACTGTTATTACAATAGCACAACATCCAATCCACAAACCTATTTATTGTAATAGTAACTAATTACTTTCGATCCATCACTAGACTTATTTTATCCATTGTAAGGTTGCAGAGAACTGGAGGTTATCAAATGTAATATTGGGTGCTATTCTTCAGTACAGGACCAATAAAAGAAGAAATACACACACACATCCACCTTGATAGAGAAAGTTAGGCTGCATTTACACAACATTCTAAGTCAAATTGCATTGTTTTTGCTCTTTTTTTTGTTATCAAGGGGTTGCAATATTGGAAAGACTCGTTACTGAAACCCAGAAACAATGTTTCCGAAAGGCACAAGGGGGTGATCGTTTTTGCATCCTTCATCAATACCCACATCCATCATCAACCTACAAAGAACTATAGCTATAGTATATAGCTGTTTCTCATGAGGAGAATGAATTATTTTGAGTTTTTTCAAGATTATGTCAAGACAATACCTTAGTTAAAGTTAAAACTAACAGTCAGACAGAGAGGGAAAGAGTGACTATAGCCATGAATTTTAAAACGATAATCAGTGACAGTGTTACTGCGACACATTGCACTACCACTTTCGTTTATAACTATTACCCCGATAATTAGGGTAATAAGAAGCTCTGAAAAAGTCTTTAATCTCTTTTAGGGTCAGTTAACCATCTAAGTCAGTTGTTAAAAGTGCATATTTAAAGTTCAATTTGTGGATATATATATATATATATATATATAAAAAGAGAGAGATTTATGACTAATGCAAATCCACTTTTTGCAGGCTCCACATTGCAATGCTAATATGTGCAATACTAGAAGCTGAGCAGGGCTTTAGGGATTATTTGATATCACCAATCGGAATATCCACAGTGAGACATCAACACATCTCTTGATGCTGAAGATAAGTCTCCAGCTAGTCTCTTTGCTATCCTGACCTTGTTTTGCGTGTTGTCCCTGGTTCTGCTTCTTCTTCTTCTTTTTTTTTCAAACATTGAGCCTCTAAAAAGCTGCATTTTCCTTTGCATCCAACAGCTCCTCCTGTCTGATTAATTTTTGCTGAACCACTGGGATATCTTTATTTCTCTGATATCAGCATCCACAGTGTGTCACTTTTTCTTCCAGTTTTTTGGGTTTTTTTGTCAGAGGTTTGAAGCAATATTTCACTTTACTTGAACCTTTTCACTCTTGCGAAAGCCTTCCTCTCCCAGTTGGAGTGATGAGGCCCTCCCAAAGAGGAAGAGAGGGAACGCTCTGTATTGTTGCCATCTTGTAGTACACAAATTTAATCAGTTGACATTTTGCTGAGACGCCTTCAGCAAAACCGAGCAGGAGTGGGCCCTGAGAAGAGATGTATAGAAAGACTTAGAGGTCTCTATCACCCTGCAGATAGAGAATCACTGTTATTTAGTGTGAGCATGTAGGTAAACCCTAAATGTAAATACTTTTGTTAAATGTTAATATGTGAATGTAGAGGGGCATTTTTTTTAAAACTGTAAGCTGTTTATTGGAATGTTTGAAATCAAAGGATGAGTGTTATATAAGGCATCATTAACTCTCAATTATACAGGAAAAAACAAACAAACTTTTGTTGTAATCATATACCCACACATGAATGTGTACAAAACCAAGATGACGTGTAAAATTAAGTCATAAAAGCCAACGTGTATAAAAATAAATGGATCTCCATTAACACAAATGTAATACTTAGTTCAGTTAAGACAGGCGACAATAAAAAAGACGTCTATTGTTTTCAACCGACAATGGGATCTGTGCTAATGTCACATAATCGTGTTCATTAATATAATCACAAAATGGTGAGATGAAGAGATGGAATCGGTCTTTGAAGAGCGAAGTGGATGGACGGAGTTGGCTCTCAGAATAAACCCGGATCCTTGATATAACTCCTGTAATTAATCTAAAGAAAAAAGAAATAGCCGAAAGTGAAGAGTGACGTAGATTTAAAGTAACAGATTTCAGTAGTTTTTAAAAATACATTTAGGATTGGTAAAGTTCATCCCCCCCCCCCCCCCCCCCCCCAAGTCACTCAAAATAGTTAAATTCCTTTCCTTCAGGTTATGATCTTATTATTCTCTTCCAGTGTCAAGTGTAGTATAGTGAATTCATGCTTTTGACATTAAGCCAAGAAACATTTTTCAGTTCATCACCAGCAAGGAAACTGTGTTAAATGCCAAAAGTTCAATATGTATACAAAGCACACTCAGGTTAGACGTTCATCTCTTAAGTAGACTACCCACAATGCTGCCCCCCACAGTCTGTCGACCTTTTTACCTTATTCTCACTTGTGAAGAGCTGCTGTCAGATATCCATGTATCACATTAAGAGGGAATGTCTGTCTGGGTCAGGGTGCCCTCCTCCGCTTTCATTCTGCAAAATGTTGACAGAGCAACTGCAGTGATAATGTCAGACTGTGCAGCAGTAAAATGGGCAAAGTGTTGAGTGAACTAAATGTCACGCCTGATTCGGATGTAATTGTGAATATGTTTTCCACGACATAAATTTGGTTTGTTTAGTGGCTGTATCGGGATTGACTTGCGAGGTGCAGCATGACCCGAGGCTTTCTGGAGCCTGTCTCAACTGAGATGGAGGATTTAACCTTGGCAGGTTGCCAGCCCAACACGCACGCACGCACGCACGCAATGAAAACTTAAAAAAAAATTAAAAATCATACTGTAAGATAAATCCATCTCTCATGACGGCTTGAAAATCAACACGGTTTGTTCCCCTCTGCTCCAGAAGTTCATCGAAATCATCAGGTTACAAAATCTCCACTTAATTTTCATCTCTGATTTGAACCTATCGCAGGTTTTCACAGATATTTTCAACATTAGAAGACTATAGTTCACTCCATGGTTGACAAATAAACCACTAATGGAAGACAAGAAATACAGATAATATCAGTGGAAATCGAGACTTTGGTCAGAAGAAATAAATTGGAGACATTCTCTTCCACCTGCTGTGCATTTATGAGACTTTGAGAGGATGAACAGATGGTGTCTGTGTGTGTGGTTCTTATCATGATGCCTGAAGCAGGAGCTGTAGGAGTGTATTAGAGCGTCTCACTGGAGGGACTGTTTTGCATGTGTATATGTAATGTATTCAAACTTCAAGGTAGGACCTAACCAACATGGCCACTGTCGCAGTTTAAGTGTATGGTGGGGCCATAATTTCTTCTTTAAACACTGAATAGAATATATTCTCCAGATTTGACAATGTCTTGAACTGTTTGGAAACGCAGAGCGGTACGCAGAAAAGCTTGTTTGGAGGATATTGCCTTATTTTATTGGATCTATGGTGCTGGGCATTCAAGATGTATGTAATGCATAACAGTGCATTTCAGAGGCCACATTTCAGTTTGTTTGAAGGCATCACAATTCTCTGTTTTTGACTGAATTACTGGGTTTTGCAGAAAAATAAACGAGATAAAAACAATGGTAAAGCAATGAGAAGGGCATTTTCTATGGTTGAAGAGATTATAAAATGTTGGAAGATGAGCCAAGGAATTGTCTGTCCAGTGTACTCGCTGTCAGACGATGAAGACCCTTCTGAAAATAAAAAGGACTAACTTGGATTACATTCCCTCAATGAAAAGATTTATTTTTTTAAATATATATTATGTGACTGCATCCAAGCTTTGTGTGTGTGTGTGGCACTGAAATAAGCCTCTGACTGAATCAATTTTTTTCTTCTACATTTGTCATCACAATGATGAAGGTTGAGCCACATTTTTCCTTTGCCTATTGGGCTGGTTTGTAGATAAATGTATTAAACACCATTAATGATTGACAAGTGAAATTTATCATTTGCTACGTGATGACTCTCATGTTACAAATGGTGAATTTCAAGTCCATGTAGTAATGAGGACAGACCCAAAGTCAACAACAAAGTAGAGGAAACAATCCTTTTTGTAGTCATTGTTCTTATTTTAAAAATGATTTACATTTAAAAGGCAGCTTTCATATGACCACAGGAAAAATTTGCAATTGAATAAGTATTAAAACTGACCTACTGAATGTAATAGATGTACGACTGAGGAATACAATGTCATTCCCCCAAAAAATTATATATATTTCACCTTTTGTAGCAGTTCCTTCAAACTGTGCCTTTTTCTGTTGCTGCACGGCTCGATAAAGACATTGTTGGATGTGTTTGACGTGGAAGGACTGGAATGACCTGGACAGAGTCCTGAACTAAACCCCTTCCAAAACCTTTGGGATGAACTAGAGTGCAGCTTCAAAGCGAGAACCTTTATTGTAGCACATAGTGTCTGACTTCACAAATGTTCTTCTGGTTGAACAGGCAAAATTTTCTTCAAATAAACCAAAAAAAAAAAACCTCCAGAGAATTGAAAGTTCTTAGAGCTGCAGAGGAGGGACCAGCTCCATATTGGGTTCAGAATAGACGGCCTGAAAACCTCTTTATAACGAAGTCATAAAATCTTAAATTCATCGTGATTTTTCCATCGAGTCAAGAAGGTGATGTCAGCTTGATTAACTTGTGAGTTGCAGTTGTCATTGAAGACAAACCAAAATAAAAAAAAGGAAAGCCCTGATTTATTGCTGCTTTTGTCTGAGATGAAGGATCCATTGTTTCCAAAAGTAATAAAATCTCAATTGCCATTTGTATTCACATGTGAGACAAAAGCACATTCTCTCTGGTTGGATTTTCTGAAGAGCTAAAAATGGTCTTTATTAACATTGCTTCCACAGGCTAAATTTGCAAAGATTTTAATGAAACAAGTGAACACGGAATAAAAAGCAAATATCTTAAAACCTTCTGAGAGAGAAAAACCTGTCTGAACAACAGTTAATTTTTTGGCACATTACAGCATCGTCGACACTCCCATGTAATCACAGAGGGATGTTTCAGTCATTTTCACAGCTTTGAAAGCTTTGGTGCAGCCCCCCTCCCCCCCCCCCCCCCTCCAAATTACAAGTAAAGATAAGAAGCTCTTGCTTGTGCTTAGTGCCTGAAATATATGCAGCCGAAGGGCAATCAACCGTTTTTCGCTTAAGTCATGACTGCAACAATGAAGAACTTGTGTTTACAACTGATTAATTCGTCTCAGTATTTGTTCATCATGGCCATTTAGAAAGTGTTGGTCATCTCAACACAACATCCTCAAATTGAGAATTTATTACTTTTCTTACTCCAACCAAGGCAACATTTACTACGATGTCAAAGCTAAGTACCTTTACTTTAGAAAGCAGTAGAAATTCCAGCTCAATGGTGGTATGCCTCATGTTAAATATTGTTAATGTATTGATATTGTATTTTTGGACATTAAAAGAGTCATAATTCTAGTTTGTTCAAAAGTTGCTTATTCTTTAACGTGTCACTTGATCATCATCATGTTACTTTGATCTAATGTTTGGCCCAAAAAACCTCATCTGATCTTTCTTGAGTAGAATCCAGCTTTATTGAGATTGTTGAGTAGAATAAGTTAAGACTGGTGACGAGACCAGACCTAGCAGAACCACTATTACTATTGAGATTTATTCAGTCAATATGTATTATAAGCTTAATTAGTGCATGTTCTCTCCTGTACAGAAATCCCTTTGTACAACATGAGGCCATTGCTTGTCAAGCACTATTTATATCGGCCGTATTAGTCGGGTTTGTCTCATAACAACTATATTCCTATTGGTGAACATTGTTTTTTTCAACATCGAAGCTTTGCCACAGGTAATTAGAATTAACAAGTCAAGCGCCCGGAAAAGACGACACCATTCTGTAGGCAAAATCAATGATCTGGCAGCCTGTCATAATGTACCTGCTTCATTATGAAAATGCGTTCACATAATGACCCTAAAAGTAAGCTGATCCACATCATTGCTAAACCACCCATCATCTCCAGGATGGTTGCACTGTGAAGTGCTACCATGACAAAAACACAAATCAGACCTGCACAGTGTGATTACCACAGGAGAACTAATTAAAGACCCAGGAGAGATGCAGAGGACACCCCATAGACACAATGAAACGCGTGTTGAGATACATCAAGCCATACATACACATTGATGCTTCCAAGACCTGCACATTCAGAAATGAGCCATGGTGACATACACTTAATGGGATATGTAGATGCATGAATGCAAACTCCAGTGACTCAATTCAAAGTTCTCATTAATGTAACTCAGAGACAGACACTTCGGAACAGCTTAGATTAAGAGTGACTTGGAGCTTAGAGCCTCTAGAAATATGCGTCGGCAGATTCCTTTTAAATATGTAATTTCATTCACATTGGTATTCATCAGGTTACATCTCTTGTCCCAAGCACCCTCCCCTCACCCCCCACCCTAACCCCCATCCCTGAAAAGAGCAATGTAATGTAGATTGCCAGCTGAGTGCCACACGTCACCGCACTGGATAGGAAAAAAGAAATAACGATGGCCGTACTCAATTCCTGGCATTGTCCCTGTGAGGAAAACGACGAGCTTGTTTAAATATAGCGGCTGAGTGATGAGTTAATCGGCGCACATGACGTTCTGAGCCTCGGTGATATGGTGGCGTCATATGGGGTTGAAAAAGAAGACGTGTTCCGCTTTCCAATCAACACAGATTGCTCTCAACGCATAACATGTCTGGAAAGGTCAAGTAATTTGTTTAAGTTATCAGAAGAAAAACAAACACTCATATTTTCTTGTCACGACGTAAAATTGATGTTGGTATGCGGCAAGATTCTCCACAGTCACTTAGCTGAGCCAGAGTGTGTCGGTGGGTTGGCAGTTTCCTATCCATTTTCTAATATCTCCTCTTTGCCAGTTGTTTCAGCAGGGAAATGTGATAAACCACTCCATCTCCCTACAGCCGAGCCTTTCTTTTCTTCTTCCTTCCTCTCAGGCATCCTGCAGTGTTTATGTTTTCCTCTAAACGAGACTTTAAACTGTAGGGTGCACATTTGCAGTAGAGTTTAAGAGTTTAGTCTGTTTGGTACTGAAGGATGACTGGAGTTTATTGTGTATTATCTTGAGCCAGATTATTATGGGTGTTTCACTCAAGGTGGGACGTGAACATATTGTCACACAACTAAATAGAGTGCTGCGATGCTGATACAACAAGCACAACCTTGTGTAAACATTGTTCAATTGAAGCAGCTACTATCAATGTATAAATGATAGAATCAAATGGACTAACCCTCTGAGAACTAGCTCTTCAACCTGCAATTCCCTTAAGCTCAGTGGAATGTGTGGTGTCCTTTTCCTACCTTTTGTTTTTATTTGGAAAAAGCTGTAAAAGTAAAGATTCTATCAGCAAACAGTGTCTCTGAATGGCTGTACTCCACAGGGATAAACCATAATGGTGTGAAATGCACTTTTTAAAGTTATGTTATGTGAAGATAAATCTGAGGTGGTCCTAAAAAAAGACAAACAGCAGTGTGACACATAAAACCTGAAACAAGAACCAGATTTTTTCACCTCACTTGACTTGAGACACACAAATATGGTTCCTGTTAAGAGAAAAGCCTTTAATTCTAAGTGTAATATTTTAAATTCATCCAATCAGAATCGGGAAATTTGTTCCCTATAAGAAAAAAAGACATCATTTGGATTTAAGTGAATTTCCTATGATTTGATTTGAAGTTTTTTCAGTGTTTGTTTCAGTGTTTGCTTTAGGATGCACTCTTGACCAACGAGATACTAGAAGGTATTGGTTGATACTGCAGAATGCTGTGGTAGACATTTTGGTTCAGGGCACTGCTCGCGTTTGTACAAGTCACCAGCCCCTGATTTGGGAAATCATCCTCAAACCATCGCACGTTCTCCTCCATGTATGGCCGCTGATGTGACACACAATGGAACTGATCTTTCGCCTACAAAGATTTCAGGATTTGATTCATCCGTCTATAATACCTTCTTCCAGTCTTCAGTGGTTTAGTGGCAGTATTTCATTGCCCTGGAAAGCCTCTTTGTCTTATTCTGAGACTTTAGAAATGGCTTTTCTTACTGCAACTCGTCTTGTCAGACCTGCAACTCCAGGTTTTCCCTGAACGCTTGAAATTGAGATTTGCTTTCTACGACCAATACTTAGCTGTGCTTGAAGCCGTTGTCCTGTGAGCTGAATATCATGCAAGCTGCATACTCTCAGAAACTTGTCTTCTGGATCTGTTGGGCCTTTTGGGTCTGGCGGACTTGTCCCTGTCAGAGTTTCCTCCACTTTATGAGTGCTTTTTGATAGTGAAGGAAACTATTCACTGGCATCTTGACTTTTGCGATTTCTCTGTAGGAAATACCAGTATTTTAAAGTGTCATGATAGTCTGCTACTACACTACAATACTGTGGGTCTGGTGCTACAGTGTGAAGAGGAGGAGGAGTAGGTTGTTGATGATCACAAACAGTTGTAACACCTGTAAGAATTAGTTGCACCAACTTCGAAGGTTTGGCCAACCATTGCGACTGAAGAGCTTTAAGTCATTAACATATGTCTTGCTTCCTGAAAAAGGCGTCTTTCAGGAGCAAGACATAGCAAAAAAAAATTACCCGATCAAAATAAAAAATTCAAGTCTTTTTCCTGTAATTCACGGGATATCAACAATAGTGTAGGTTTATGTTAATTTTGTTTTTGCAGTGTTTGCATTAGTTACGGATCACTGCAAGTAGCTTTTACTTGGCTGATGACTCATTCAGCCAATCAGAACAAACTTGGAGCCATTAGTTTTTGCATTGCCTGAGATCATTGTTAAGGGCACCTCTTTTACTAAACTTATATTCAATGGATAAATATTTGATTCCTCAGCCAACCTGGTTTGAATGGCAGCAACATGAAACATACTTTTTATCATTGTAATATTATAGCACTTTCATGTATAATGTTTTTTAAACCAAAGGGTATGTTCAATTGTCTTTTGTTTACAATGAATGCTACATTTTTCAAATGCCCAATTTTAATGTATAATGACATTTCTGACATGGCGAAAGGCCCACATTAAAAGAAATTAATTTTGATTGAAATCAATGTGAACTGCAGCAGACTCTTGTGTCACCACTGCTTGCTTCACCCCCTCACCCCCTCTGTCTCTTTTAGTTTTCTCTCTTCACACTCTGTCTGTGCCTCTTGCTGCCATGTCTGGTCCTTTTAAAGATTCCTAGCAGGCGCCCAGGAGGCGTCGGGGAAACAGCGAGTCGCTAAACGAACAGACAGATTGTTAATTTCCCTCCTCAGACTGGGCGCACACTGGGCAGGGTTGGAGTCCAATTCTGTTTGGAGAAAGAGCAGAATACCGTCAGTTATATTAGCTTTCTGACCATGTTGTTCTCCATCTCTGTGTCACCTTTTCACTCCCTGCTTCCAGGGCAAGAAAGAAAAATCCATGCAACCATATTCTTCAATTCTCAGTCCACCTCTCTACATTTCCTTCATGGTGCTTCAGCACTTTCTCCATCGAGACTGACCCCCTTCTGTCTCAGTCTCTCTTTCCCGTCTGTCATTATGTCCTTTGCCCTTCTCTCTTTTGGCCGAGTCTGAGAAGTCTGCATACTTCCACTGTGTCAAAGAAGCTCATTTAAAGTGGCTGCAAATCCTTAAACGGCTCGTACATTTAAATTTAAAGCTTTGGGAGTGATTTCTAACATTTGTTCAAGCTTTTTCTGCAGAGATCCAAGGTTTAAAACATATTTTCATCATATACTAGAACAAACCCAACGCCAATCAAGAATGTTTGACTTGAGCACACTTTACATTTTGTATTTTCACCTGATCAGGTGAAATGTGTTGCAGTTGGATAGCAACTGTGTGTTTTAGAATTACGACATTAACTGCGCTGAAATGCTAGAGGCATAATTATGTGCTGATTTCTTTCTGATGGTTGGAAAACAGGCTGATGTATTTGGGAAGGCTTAGGAGAGACACGCGTCAAAGTGTTTGCAGGGATCAATGGGAAACCTTCCAGTTTCTGAACTTGATAAAAGCATATCCACCCACCCAGTCCAAGAGTGGGTGGATATGTAGATTTGTTCGAGTGAGGTCTGCTATCAAACAAAATCTGCCATCTTACTTTTATGCATTTTGTGTTTGCATGACTTTGCAAATGGCACCACACTGGTATGACCATCACCCCTGCCTACTTTTGATTCTTCATGAAACATAAACTGTATGAAATTGTGACGATTGAAATTAACAAGACGATAAAAAAAGAGCAGAAGTCGATGTCTCTTTTCTTGTCCAGACCTATTCCATGGAAACAAACTTGCAACAAAAATGCAACGTCTTGCATTCCGATCAACGCGGTATTTGTTCTTTGCACTAACATACTACAGTATTAATGTTATTTTAATAACTAGCTCTCAGAAACACAAATATGTGATGTACTGTATGTTTGTATGTCTTGGTATGAGTTAGTTAAAAATGTATGCACTTATTGTTAATATTGTTTACGATAATAATAAACAAGTAGTTACTGTTGCAACGCAGAGGCTGTTTGCATAGCCACCCAGACCAACCACATCAGATAAGGTTTTGGACTTTTAATAATTATTTTGAGTCATGAGCATTGAATCTGGCAAAGCTAAGCTTCAGTTTACAGTTTTAGTCCTTACTTTGAGGACATGAAGCTCCTGTGTGGATCTAATCTTGTGCCATCCATGACTCTCACACTTTACAGACCTTTGCTCCTTGCATTAATACCTTATGGCATTGGATAAAAGTGACTTTTACTTTTTTACAGTGGTGATAATCTTGGGTGCAAAACTTTTAACTTTGTGGTTTGATTAAACCACCATACACGACTGATGGAATCACGTGTGACATTTCCTTTCTAACATGATCTTTTATGAGGCAGATTGCCTTGAAAAGCCTTTAGAGAAGAAGTGACAGTGATTGTGTCTTACTCTTCATGCTCAGTGAATAGCAAAACGGATTTGATTCATCACATTGAGTGCCTCGGAGAACGAGCGACTATCAAAAATAAAGCATTAACATTGAAGACAATTGCCAGCTTGATAGTGGCTTCGCACACATGGGGCAGAATGAAACTTCCTCATGTGGCTCCTCTCAAAACTTTCCAAATGCGTGCACGGATCATTTGAGTGCGGTTCATTCACTGTTTTACTATCACTTCTTCTCTGATAATTGTGCCTGGGGTCCACACTTTTTTTTTAAGCCAGTGTGCTTCACATGATGATGATGGCGGACGTGGATATAGCCTGCACAGCCGGTCCGCCCAAATCACTTCACAACCCAGCTGTGCTCCTCAGGGCTGAATGAATGAAACCTGATTATGAGGCCAAATATTTGTATTTTGTGCTGACAGTCATGCCTTAGAGACAAACAAGTTGAGTTTTTGTCTCATGTTGTATGCTTTTTCATCTATTTATAACCATCTAAGACCCACAAGCTGCAGAAAGACAGTAAAAAAAAACCCCACATGGCCACATCAATACAATCAATACAATATGATGGTAGTTAAAACTCAGATGGCAGGGCAAATGATCTGTGGAGTGTTCTCGGCGCTGAAGAGAGGAACGACACTCGTGGTTTAATTTGTGCATTGACAGTAAGAAAGAATAGTCTGTGCCTCAAGTAATTTTACAGAAATATAGAACAAACAATCTTCTTTTCACTCCCTTTTCTGAACACATTGAAGTGTCAGACAGGCAGGGGGATGAGAACAGAGTCACATTCAACACAGATTGTCAGAAATCCTCAGGGCACTTTTCTTGTACAGTTTCTATTTGTATATGTATGTGTGTTATTGTTATTATTATTATCATTATTATTGTTATTATTATTAGTCATCCTGATTGAGGTAACTGGAGCAAATTCTACCTCACTATGGGTAAAAACAGGGTACACCCTGGACAGGTTGTCAGTCTTTCACAGGGCAAACACAAAGAAACAACCACACACATTCACACCTAGGGGCAATTTAGGGTTACCATTTAACAGTGCCGGGCTGCCATGGCCAGGGTGGCCTTCTCTGCTGGCCTAAACACGACCAAAATCACTAAGTTGTGATTTAATCTTTTCAAGTCACGCAAAGTACAGTCTTTTAGTTTTCTCTTCCAGCTCAGTTTTTCTTTTTCTGGCTGTAAACTTCCTGAAGTCTGATTTTTCATCTCTCTGAATATATAGTTAGAGTTCTGATAATCACAAAGCATAGAAATTTTGGTGCGTGTGTGATTGCTGGGTAAATATGAACAGGTAAGTATGTGCGATTGGGTATATTTACAAAAACTTGACTACAAAAGAAAAACACTTTTAATTACCAACTTCCACATACTTAAAAAACCCAATTTTGCATCCGACAGATTTCCAGTTGACACCATTATTTCCCCCCACAGCTGTCAATAAAGCTGTGGTCCATTCTTTTCCGGTGTGGGCCGGACAGGTCGGGGGAGGATTGTACCCTGTCAGGTATATTTCACATTGTGTCTAGTTAGTCGTGTCAGTGACAGGCTAATCCCACTCACCTCATTCCTCCTGCTTCCATTCTTTCTGTCTGTCTCTCTTTCACACAGAATAAACTGTCTGCAGCCGATGAATGAGACAATACTCTATCTCGGCTGTGCAGATTAAATCAGGCCTTGGCTTTTCCACCCCGTACGCAACTCCGCATCTCTGTCGTGGTGAGAAAACGAGAGAGTGTGTGTGTGTGTGTGTGTGTGTGTGTGTGTGTGTGTGTGTGTGTGTGTGTGTGTGTGTGTGTGTGTGTGTGTGTGTGTGTGTGTGTGTGTGTGTGTGTGTGTGTGTGTGTGTGTGTGTGTGTGTGTGTGTGTGTGTGTGTGTGTGTGTGTGTGTGTGTGTGTGTGTGTGTGTGTGCGCGCGCGCGTGGATGTGTGTGTGTGTGTGAGAGAGTGAGAGAGGTATTCTAAGCTCTCCTTGGCCTTCTTCCTGGCTCTGTTTCAGCACTCTCCAGATTAACCGCGGCACCCTGACCTTTCAGGCATCCCTTACAGCGCTCAACGGAGCTCCCAGGGGCATGCTTGGTTCGATAGCTCTTATTTTATCAGCATGGAGTCACAGGGCAGCGAGTTAGTTAGAGCAAATCGTCCCACTTTTTATAACCAGGAAATTTCCTGCGACCTCTGCTCTGACCATGTTCAAATTCATCGTTTAAAATGTTGTTACACTGAGACATCGAATCTGTTGTTTTGCTGCAACTGGAATTTTGGGGTTAAGGGACTCAACTGAAATGGAAAAACAAGCATATAGAATAAACCATTTACTTTTAATTCTACATTCATTTGATTGAAAAGGCTTCCATAATGTGACTGAACGCATTTGCTAACTGCCTATTGACACTTGGAACATGGAATACATCCATCTCTATTTCTGATGTTAAAGTCTGTATTTACTCCGAATATGGTTGTACTTATCTGTATCATGAATCTCTGACATGATTAAATCATTCCGGTTGTAGAGAGTTTTAGTAGATCAACACCTTCAAATTTTATGAACAAAGGAAAAATATAGCCTTTGAAACATGTTTAGTACAAATAAGTTGGGCAGATCATTTTTAGTTTTTTTTTAAAGATTATACTAAATTGTCAATTTCACCATTGTATGGGCAACTAATGGTAGTACACAGTCATATCCACTGCTATTGATTTCACCCACATGTTGCAGAGTAAGTGAGAATTTACAGTCTGTGAGATCAGGTTAATCTGAGCAGGAGGGCTCAGACTGCAGCTGGCTCCCCCCAAAGCAGGAACGTTGAAGGGATGCCACGCTAACTTCACAGCAGACTCAACAGCTCATGTATGGACTGTGGACAAACAGTTGACATAGTGTTTCGGTTGCGTCTGCTCACCCTGTCTCTCCCCTTCTGTCAGTTTTTGTAGTTACGCAGACGGACAGCCTGTGATCCCACGTAAACAGAAGAGCAGATCAGTTCAAGTTCACTACCAGCAGCAAATGTTGCAACTCAGCATGGTTAGCCAAATGGCCACATGGTGGTAGATAAACTAATCTGTCTTCATTCTTGAAAGCAACTCTCACTTTTGGTTATAATTGTTTGTTTTTTATGTTTATGTCCGGCTATGGTTACGGGCAAATATGATCAAACACAAATTGAACGCTATTTTACATGCATTTTCCTATATTTGTTTTAACTTTCAGACAATAAGGGGCCCCATTCTCCCTTTTCATCGTGTCATTAATGATACCTCATCAAAATACAGCCCTACAGAGAAAGGGCTGAACCAAACAAAAAGACGTCCAGAATGAATGTGTGAAATGCTGGTAAACACCAGAATTAGCATTCCTTTCGGGGTTTGTTTTCCACAGTACATCGTAAGTAATTTTCCATCCCGAGAGGAGATGAAAACAGAAATAAAAACACCATCTGCTGATTGAAAGTGTTGCCTGGTTAATGTAGGCATAACCCGACAAAAAAAAATCTGGCACTTCCCCGATGTGTTTTCGTGTATTTCCATCCCAAAGCAAGCTCAGGAGTAGCTACCAAGAAAGCGCCGTTGTTTACTTTTTTTTTCAAAAATGGTCAATATTTGTCTGCCCTGCTTCACTTATACTAAGTGTTCTTGTGTTCACTTTTCCAAGGATCCTTAAACATGACAGATAAATACAAAAGGTCTACAACAGTGATTTCCACCCATACCTCTCTTTGGCCTCTTCAAATTGCTCGCATGTTTTCCTATTTGCCAAACCTTTACAGTCGACAGTACGTGTGTACTGAAAGATTGTCCCACACTAACATACAAAAGCATCAAGCTTCAAATTGCAAACAATATGCATTTCTCATGCTAGATTTTGGAAAGTGTTGCATTATGGACTTTTGGCCAACCCCAGGTGGGAGACAGTGATGTAGCGTAGAGTATTGACTCTGGTCTCGCTCTCTCTTATTGCGATACTGTTTTTTTTTTTAAGGACAACCATTAAGCATGAAAGCTCTTAAGTTGTACTTCAAAGGAAGTCACATTTGGATGACGATGTAATAGCAAAATAATAAACTCATCTCTGGCTAAACTGTGGCCTTTCGTAGGGCAGGAGTGCACAACATGAAAGTGGCGGAAAAAGCAAGCCTGCCACTACCCCACACAACAAAGGGACATCTTGGATTGGGATTTTTTTTTTTTTTTTTTTTTTTTTTTAAGTGCATTACTCCATGAAATGTTAAGAGAAAAGAGCAGCAGGAAAAGGGATTTTCTGTATGTCAGTTACACTGTGGTGGGGATGTGATCCCTTACCAGCAACCCACTCACATCACTAATGTTGGCAGGTGGGTTGAGCGTCATAGAGAGCCAAGATGAGTTGCAAGTATACACAAGCATCTTCACAAATGTAAACTCTGATTCTTATGCCACTTAACATTTTACATATTTACATCATACAGGACACAGTAATAAAATCAATTTAATCTTGCCTCTCACAGATTAGGGTGGCGTAAACTGTAGACTGAGATGACTCTTGGGTGAAAGGCAGTGGACCTGGACAGACCACCGGTCCGCTACCAGGGGACACACAATAACGATTCACCCCGCCCAATGAAAACCATTGCAGTGCATGGAGCCACCGCTAAACACATTCAAAATCAGTTGCAAATTGAAATGAAAACCATGACATACACACTTTCAAACTTGTGTGGTTGTTTCATAGTTTGTCTCCATCAGCACAGCAACAATGAAACGTTTGTCTGAAAATTAGACTCATATGTGCAAATTCTGGGACTTTCAACATTTTAAACAGTGAAACAGCATTCTTCTATATGCTGGAAACATTATTACACATTATGTATATTGTAACTCTGGTTAACAATTCCCCATATTTTTGAGATTATAAATCACACTTTTTTTCATAGTTTGGCTGGTCCATCGACTTATAGTCAGAAGCGACTTGTATATGAAAATATATACCACGCTGTCTCATGATTGAAACCCACACCTGGTGGAGAGGAAGCACTTCCTCCTCTTCCCAAGATGGGCATGTGGGGCAGAGCCAGTTCAGCTCCCTGAAAATCAGCAGGTTCTGAATGAGGCTCGAATGCTCAAATATTCAACTGGCTTGAAAAACAAGAACAAACTGGATTCGGGGTAAAAAGCTTTGAATACAATGTTTTTGGAAAAAATAAGAACCATGTGAAAGTGTAGAAAAGTTGACTTTATGACTCCTTTAAGGTAGAATAAGTAAGTTGTTGGAGTTGTTGTAGGTCTTCAAGAAAAGTGATTTTTTTTTTTTTTTTTCCGCCTGCATCATGGAGACACACAGCAGCGCGTATATTTGGCTTGTATTGATGGCAAGGCAAACTGAAAATACGGATATGCAATCTGCAGGGTGGTTGGGGTTATTGTGCACAAATCTACCATTTTATAATTCAAAAGAAACTTTCAACAAGCCGCTGTGTGAAATGTAGACGACTGAATCCACTTCTGAACAGCGGTAGAGTTGCCTGTAAATCCTTCTTCCTGTAGCTGTTGCTAAGAAACTACTCTTTCAAGGCTGTTGGTCTTTAGATTGGTGGTACTTTGGTGGGGAGGGGGAACAGGGGAGTGCTTCCAAATAATGTGAAATAATGACAGCAATAATACTTAACAAACCAAGAATCTGATGCTTGGGTTGGCTCCGCGCTCTCTGACATTCTTTTCTGTATTTTTCTCTTTTTTCATTGCTCAAGTCTTCAATTTTGTACTGTGTGATGAAAGCTTAGGCAAAGTCCTGCATTTAAAAAAGAATCTTTCTCTCATGAAGATTGTTCCATTCACGGACAACAATTGTCTTCTATCACGGTAGGAATAGAACAGTTAATTGCAGACGCCATGTCTTTCTGAGTGGAATTTGAAAGAGCATCCTGATCGGGTTTTTCCCCCACCATCCAAATGACAATGCCAGTGTTTAGGGTCAAACCTTTTGTCAGCTGGGGGTGAATACTAGCTCCCTCCAACCAATTAATGACACATTTATGTGAATTGAACTTTCAACAAAGACAATTCAAGGTCATTAGGACTGTATATTTCCCCCATTACTATGGATGCATTAACTCAAATACCGTGAGAGAATCTCTTTTTTCACACGGACAAAAAAGAAAGAAAAGAAGACCTTGATGATCAATGGTTAAGATCACTTGGAAATTGAATGCGTGTCTCATTCTGGCACAAAACAATATCTCATGAGAAACACAAGATAACACCTTGTCCATTAGAAGGTGACATAATGGTCCTGAAGGATTTTTTTTTCTTTTTTCTTGAGCAAGGTTCAGTGTATGTCCCATTAATTTCAACATGTAAGAACACACACAGTAATTGTGATTGTGGTTTTTATTATGGGCAAACCTAAATTACATTGGTTTCCCTTTTTAGTTCTCTCCCTTTTCACTGTAGAATATTGACTGAAGAAACCCAAAAAGCAAAGCAATATGCTCACAAATACCAGGTAAGACCGAGCAGACATTAATACCAACTGGAACTTTGCTAGTTAATAAGTGCATGTAACCGTTTTGTGAATCAGAAGGTATTGAAGCTTGACATTCAAGAAAATGAAACATGTTACCAACATGCAAGACATTTTGACCGTTGTCGAACTTATTACACTGTAAGACCTCATGTGAATGTGGCCTTTAGTGAAGACGAACTGTATCCAACTTCTGCAGAGTATTCTCTCTCACCTGTAACTATCTCTGCTGATATCTGCTTCCACAGATAAAGCCTTCTGTGCTCCACCTCAGTGCTCTCATCTCTCACCCCTTATCTTTTTCTCTGCATCTCAGTTTTCTCTTGCAGCACTTTGAAACACCCATTTTTGTCTAATCTCACTCACACACACACACACACACACACACACACACACACACACACACACACACACACACACACACACACACACACACACACACACACACACACACACACACACACACACACACACACACACACACACACACACTATTTTAATGGCTTTCACTCACATACAGTCTGCATTTCGGGGAAGACCAGTGTTTCCTCCTCCTCTGGGGGAAGAATAACAGAACACATCCTTCACTTGTCCGTCTGATGAGTGTGCTGTCAAGAAAGTTTTGTTTTTAATAGAAATGTGCCACCGAAAGGCCTCCAGAGAGGCAGTCACTCTTCTTACAGTGCATGTTGCGAGGCTTTTTAATAGAACATGTAGCTCATGCCTCATGTTAGTTCACCCCACAAAATGCACTACATTATTTTAAATTTGTCACATTTTGCTCTGTTTTATTCACATTCTGATATTTTCCAGTAAAGCCAGTACCAGTGAGAAGCACCAGTGCAGCAGCTGGCATCTTGTGCCTGGAGCAATAAAACCTCATTAAATCTTAAGGGAAGCTTTCTAATTTTCCCCAACCAGATTTCAAAGCTACCCAGGAGATTTAGACCTGCAAGGCATGAACTATAAGCATTTAAATACAGGGACTAGGCATTCATATCTGATCACTGACACCGGTATTAACATTAATCACCGAGTACTGCGCTGTGCTTCAGGTGAGTTTTTCCATAATTTGTTATTTGGGCTTTGAGGTTTTCAAAAGTTTATTTTCCCAGTTCATTTTTCTTTTCACTGAAGAGAAAAATCTGGCTACTTCTTATAAACACCCAGTCATCTATCAGGTCATGTTGGCTGGAGTCCATAGGATCTGAAATTGTGAGAATGTGCACTCCACGCAGGTTACCAGTCCATTAAAGGAAAGCACGGATACAAAAACTTCTGAAGTCACAATCACACTCCATGGTCACTAACTAAAACAGTATTGATTAATTTCTATTGCAGGAGAGTGCAATAGAAAACTCCAATGGGAATATGCAAACCGGAAAGGTACTTGCTGAGATTACAGGGCCAACCACTTCACGGCAGACATATCCAGATACTTTTTTTGTTTGTGTCTTGAAAGCCTCAGAAAATATATATTAAACTGGGAGTTATTTGTTTTCATGAAAAAAAAAGAATTGTTTTGAAAACTTTATTTAATCTGTGCTGCTTACCATTAGATTTTACATGTAATTTCTTATTTTGATGGATATATACACAGAATGTGTCTCAACATCAAAGCAGACATATGTAACTGTATAAAAAGACACATTTTATTCATAAGTTGAGCTTTGTGACATTGTGCACTCATAAAAGATGGAGGTTTTCAACAACAGTACACATGTTGAGCTGTGTATCGTTTAAATGCTCTGTTGGTAACATGGAGCACAAAGTATGCCACAAATCTGAAAGTCTTTGTTAAACCTAGAAAAAATGGCTATTCCATAGGTGCAACCCACACACTCTGTATCATCCCACAAATGCACTTTTTGAAATGGGAATAAACAGTCATTTCAGCAATGATATGATGATGACAGCATCCTTTGCATGGTTTCAATCCCATATTTACACAGATGTTACAAGAGATGATCGGTAAGAACTACTAATCAAAATTGGCATAATGATGAAGAAGCTTTAAATTCTAATGAAAACTCTGGCGAAGCTGTCTCATATTCTTGTGCCCTGATGACAAACATCCTATCTTTCAGGTTAGAAAGCCAAATGTTTTTGTGTTGTTTTAATATGATGTGTAAAATTATCTATAAATCTTCAAACTTAAATATTTGAAGGCTTCAAAGGGCTGATCTGAATATTTTGAAGGTCTCATTTCAGACAACTTGTGATTCACTGCAGTTTGACTAGAACAGATATGGCACACCACAGGAGGGTGTCATAAATTAGTTAAAGTCCCCCCAAAATAACTAAATTAATTCATCATAATTCATTTTTAGTTAAAAATCCATACCAGTTTACAGTTGCGGCACTTCCAGCAGATGAAACAGAAACAGCTGGGCACCTCCACCCACATTTCTCCACTGAGCATCAAAAACAGAATCAATTATTCAAATAATTAACTCAGAGAAGCTTTTCGCCTCTTTACAACATGCTCACCATTTCAAGCTATTCATTTACACTTCACAATCAAGCCTCTTTCTCTTTTTTTCATCTCCTCCAGATCTTTTTGCCGCGTTAATAGAGCCGAGCTCTCACTTCCATGCGCACACCGTCATGGCAGGGTTTGCCCTTGCAGCTGTGGACATGAATTATAGATGTGTGTTTCTAATGCTTTGCGAAGGCTACACTTCTGGCTCGTGTACCATCAAACCAGTGAACAAGTAAGAAGTACTGAAAGTATTTGGGTCTATACTTTTTTATTTTAGTTCTAAACTGATTCAGTTTTTCAACAAGCTTGATTTCCTTGCATGTGAACAACTGAGCGTGTGCTTCTTAGAAAACGTCACCTTTGCTTGGTCAACAGATCTTGTGTTAAAATAGATTTTTCATTACATTTTAAAAGTGTGTTGTGGTGCTTGGTTTAAAGGTCAGTTTAGCACTTTAAACTACATGGCAGTGGGACATAAACGGGAGGAGCCAGAGAAGAGCATACAGCAGAACACAGAAGCAAAGCACGTGCCTGGTAGAGGCAGCAGTGGTGTGTGTCGGTTTCTGTGAGATTTAATAATGCCTTGTAGATGGCGAACACACTGCTGTTGCTCATGTGCACCATTAGTAAATCGTCCTTCTGCACATGCATAAATAAATGGACGATAACATCTAGAGTAGAGAGATCTCGAGTGGCATGACTCCTAGTCGTGTACATGGGGCCTGAATCCCCGCCGGCATGCTTTATCTGACTGGATTATGTTAACATCATCTGTCTGAGATAAACACGGGAAGTTTGATGATGCTGCAGCAACTTATCAATCTACAAAGCCTTAGTATCACATCTGTCGCATTTCTTGTCTTTCCCTGCTGTGTGTGTGATGTTTTGTGCTTCTGCTCCTTGTTGATTAGCGTCACACTTCATTGTTCTTGCTATTGTTTGTTTTCTTTCATGATTATTCAGGTTGTATCCATATCCTACTAATTGTGTCTGTTGTTCCTCCTGTGATCCCTTTTTCCATCCATGCATTTTTTTCAACATGAAATTAAAACAGACAGGAGTATTCACTGCACTTCTATTTACCTTTTCTGGTAATCTGAATGGAATGAATGAATGTAAAGAGTCCTTGAGTGCTAAGAAAAGTGCGATATAAAACCAATGCATTATTATTATTATTATTATTACAACTTGAGGTTCATAACAGCCATTTATGAGTTATGTGAACTGTAGTGTGTCGTTATTTAAGAATTTTTCTTTGTATTGTTTGTCGATCTGTTTCTCAAACTGTTATATTCTAAATGGACACTTTGCTTTACACTCTGAAGACGCACCAAAAAGACTCCCAAAAAAATTGGACCGGATGTCTACCTTAAACTCCTTCCAGAAGCGACACTGAGTGCCCAGCTTGCCCCGCCGTTAACCAGCTTCAGCTCATTCAAACCAACCATTTCTTTCTCTCTTTATGAACCAATTCGAGTCACATCAAGCTGTTGGTCCTCGCCTTGTGAAATTAAATTTTACCAGCTCTCTTCGATGCCAGCATGCAGCTCCCTCTCCCCCACTGCACCTCCGGCCAGTGACAAGCATTTCACCCTCTCAGACACACTGCCAGCAGCACCCTCATCACCAGGACATGGCCCTTTTCAGGGCCAGTTAGTATCTGTGTGTGTCTCTGTGTGGCTCAAAGGGACAAAGAAACTCGCAAAAGCACTGCGAATGTGTGCGCGATAACGACGGGTGAGGGGGATGTACGAGGCGAGCTTCAGGCTACTAACCTGCTCGTGAACCTGTCCGCTGCTGACCACCTGCACCGGCTCTGCGCTCCATTCAGAACTGAAGATATTAGTTTTTCAGAGCGAAGGAGGGAAATAAAATGGCAAAAAGAGACGGAGAGATTGGAATGGAGGTTTTAAGGGGTGGCGACTGAGAAAAAAAGAGGCCGAGGCTGAAGAAATTGCATGTGAGTTAAGTGTAATGAGAATAGTAAAACTGAATGAAAGGGGCCTGAAAGGTTTTTTTGAAAAGGTGAGGAAGAGAACAGAGAAATGAATGAGATAAAAAAAAGAAGAGCATAAATAGAATTTGTGAATGATTGGAGCAGCATGGACAGAAATTCACTATAGATAAAATAGCTCTTTTTTTTCTAAATCATCTCAGGATATTTTTCCATCAATTCCACTGATTATGGTTATAGTCCATGCCAGGATTTTAGCATTAATAAAGTACTAGAGGCAACATTTGAGAGGTACTTAGAAAAAATTTGCATTTAATAAACATTTAACCCCAGAACCACACAAAAAAAAAGCATATCAGACATTAAGAATTATGAAAACGTCTTCATGATACTCTAGAAATCTGGAAAGAATGCTGGTGTAAAATGCATATCACTGCATACACCAGTAGTATATAACATGAAAAATCATGAAAATAAAGTACATTTGGTAAAAGCAGTTGAACATGGATCTGACTTTTTCTTCTCTGAATCCTTTCTGCTGATCAGTCGTCATTCCTGAATGATGCTGGAATAGATTAGACAGCAGATGTTCAAACACAACAGCATATTGTATTTTTCAATCTTGAAAATGTTCTGTATTCACTTGAATGGTGAAGCTGGGCCGGAGAAAATACAAACGTGGAGAAAACAAAAAGCTGTTTAGCATGTGGACTTTGAATGCCAGGTTTTGTCATGATGAATAGGTTTAAATGTCATGTCAATTCAATGCATTTTCTGACGGGAGACATAATTGTCGTCTAATCTGAGCGCGTAACAAATAATTTGCTTGACTTCATGTTTGTTAATGAAATCCCTTGCTGCATGCGTCTGCTCACTTTTCTATATTATAGCCACAGGCAAAAATCAATCTCGCACACACACCTGTCTGCCCTCAGTTTTATTTTCCTAGATAGAGTTCACATGTTTTATTAAGGGTCAAAGAGACCTGATATTTTGCATAAAGTTCTGAATGAAAGGACAATCACACGAGATATACTTTTCAGGTGCATATTGTATGTTGATCTATTGTCTTCCTGTTTGTTTTCCCCCTCTTTCCTCCTTCTCTCCTCCTCATCACTCATTCACCACACTGCAAGTAACTTGTTAGACTGCACCAGCAAATTATATTTATGAGAATACATTAACACCTCAGGTCCTGTGTGTGTGTGTGTGTGTGTGTGTGTGTGTGTGTGTGTGTGTGTGTGTGTGTGTGTGTGTGTGTGTGTGTGTGTGTGTGTGTGTGTGTGTGTGTGTGTGTGTGTGTGTGTGTGTGTGTGTGTGTGTGTGTGTGTGTGTGTGTGTGTGTGTGTGTGTGTGTGTGTGTATATAAAAGGTGGTGACGACAAGTGAGAATGTTGCGTCACAGGGGGCCATTATAATTATAACTCGGGTTGGGTAAAGCTACACAGAGTTTTGGGTAAAGCTACACAGAGTTTTGGCCCATTTTTTCCTTGACTCAGCTAATTGTGCCTTCTCACCTGTGTTCCTTTTTTTTTTTTTTTTTTTTCCCGAAAGCTCAACCCCACCTATATTTTTGCAGCTACCCGAATAATCAAATAAAACCTTTGTGAGAGGGTTTGGGGTGTAGCTTGTAATTATACCAATGGGACTTTATTGATGCTGAGGGGGCAAAAAAAAAAACCAAACTGTCAGTCCTTGCTGGACTTTATTTCAAACTTCACTGTCGCCTGATGATATGGGCCAAAGAGATTTACTGTATTTCAAAGTGTCTCCATTTCTCGGAGCCTAAGCTTCTAGCTTTGCTGCCTGGCCATGAAGACCGTGGAATTAATAACAAGGTAGCCTACAGCACGGTTCTGTAGCAAAAGTGGTGTCTGCTAACATAAAATGTAATAGGAATAAAATTTCATTAAGTTTAGGATATATCCACTGCACCTATAAGCAACTTAAAAAAAAATCCTATTAAAGTCCAAATTCTGAGTATGACCATTCTGATTGATGCATCTGCTTCCTCACTCATTAAACTGATGTATGTTATATGTTTTTGTGCACTTATATCTTATATTTTAATTCATATATAAATTACTCGATCATTGGTGAAAAGGATGGTTTTTCTTTAACATGGTAGCATCGCCCATGTCCACCAGCAGCAGCTTCCAAATCGGCACATTGTGCTAAATCAATAAAAATGTTTTAATGTATTGCAGTCATAGTTGCTAAATCTACAAGTGGCCACTTTCCTTCTTTTTGAAAATGTGGTGCTAATTTTCAAAGCACAACAGTCAATATGTGGTGCATAGTGTGCAGAAATGTCTAAATGGTATTTCTCTAAGCTTGAACAGGTTAGACAAAGTATGGCAAGTTGCCCAGCAAAAGATCGAGAAACTAAATCTTGTATCAAAAATGGCTAAATATGTACGATTTGCATATAAGGTGCAAGTCAAAGGAAGATGATGTGGAAAATGTGATCTGACATTTTGCCCCCAGTGGATTTAAGGTTCATTGGAGAGCCATTAGGCACCTTTAATATGATGGATGCCCCTCCTCCTCCTGTGGAATTGCACAGAGCAGCAGTGTGTCGCGCTGGCTGTATACTCTATAACAGCTCCTTGGAGTGTGTAAAACCTGCACCACCTTGCTCTGCGGGATGAAGAGGAAAAAAAAAAAAAGATGTCCCGTGAAACAATTTTAGAGCTGCGTGAGGGTGTTGGTGACAGATGGGGGAGGGGAGAAAGAGGGACAGCAAGAGATTGGCAGAAACTGAGAGATTGAACTATACAGAGGAGTGAGAGCCGGCGCGATGTAGCCAAGCAGAAGGATGTGTGATGGATGGAAGGATGGCAGGTGTGATGAAAGAGATGAGGGAACCAGGGATGAAGAGAGGCAGATGGATCATCATGACATTACACTGGTGTGTGTGTGTGTGTGTGTGTGTGTGTGTGTGTGTGTGTGTGTGTGTGTGTGTGTGTGTGTGTGTGTGTGTGTGTGTGTGTGTGTGTGTGTGTGTGTGTGTGTGTGTGTGTGTGTGTGTGTGTGCAGACTTCCATTTCCCTCTGTCTGAACTGCTCCACGTGTTTGTTGAGCTCTGACAGCTGAATTATCTGAGCTTCTGACGGAGATTATGAGTATCACGATTCACACAAGCCAGCATTAGCTTTTAATGGCAGAGTTAATGAACATATGTTGGCACATGTGCAAATACACACTCATGAGTCAGTGTTCCTCAGTTTACTTTATTCCCAAATAGAAAGCGAGCCATTTTCTATTGTCTTATTCTCACTGTATTCACCCACTGTAGATGCAGATGTCATTTGGGAAAAATCTCAAATTACATCAGTTATTTGTCGATCAATAAGAAAACTGATTTGTTTTTTTTGACTGGGACAAGAAGGAAAGTTATTATTTTAAGGTGTGTTACATCTGGTAACCTACATGTTAAATCTAAATTGCAATCATTATTCTGATCCTTCTAAACATGAATTGTTGGTGCCAAACAACTATTCAATAAGATATCAAACATGTCTTTTTTTATTCTCAGACTGAACACATGGGTTCACTTCAGTTTTGGCCCATCCAACAGTGAAATTATCTAAAGAAGACATCTTATAAAGGGTATCAGTTTGGGATGGGAGGATGTGTGACCACCATACTTTTTAGGGGCCTGATAGGGACTGACACTGTAGGAGCAGATCCTGTCTGAAGGTTTCTCTCGCTGCCTGGTCCAGGATCCTCTCAGATCTGGAGTGCTGGATTTACAGAATACAACACGATATGCCATGTTAGAAGGACTTAATTTACTTCTCAGATTTATCACATTTCCCAAGATGAGCAGGAGGCCACCAGGGTAATCTAGTGATCCACTCAACATATTCGTCATTGTGGATTTTTCCTATGAGTCAAATGGGACTGATAGCATCACTGAACAGAGAACAAAGATCTTTTCTGCTAACCTCAGATGCTGTTTAACAGTCTGCAATCTTGTTTGAGTAACCTCTTTTTAATTCATTTTAACCTCTGAAGTGTCCTTTTGAGGCCATCGTGGACTATATTTGTTGATAGTAAGTGGAAAACATTTATATACTAAATCTGAGTGGATACATCTAAAATATTATTCTCCTATATTTCAAACCGAATCAGTCTGTAATTGTTGTAGTTGATAGGTACTTTTCCTTCCTGCTGCCAGAGAGTTTGTGTGCAGTCACATTTGTCTGGTTTCAGCCCTTAGTAGTATACACTTGCATCTTTGGCACGTTTCCACGTAGATAAAAAACAATGCCAAAATAACAAATAAACAAACACTGGATTATCATTGAGGATTTCAAATGTGGAAAACAATTAAAATATAAGAGCCTTTTTGCTTTTAGATATCTGCCATAGAAAAGCAATATATGCGATTTAAACTTTATTACACTAAAATCTGTCTGCCAGCCTATCTTGAGTGACTGTACGGCCAAAGAAGCCAGTGTCATGTGTATATAAAGCTACTTTGAAACATAGTTCATTATTATGCTGGAAGTGGCCATTGGAGAATGTTAAAACTATGACTGTAAAGGGATGTTCACAGTCCACAGTAATATTCGCACAGGCTGTTGCATTTATGTGATGACTGAGTGGTAATAAAGTGCCAAATATGCCCCAGAAAATGAACCGATGCTGCTGAAATCAGCATCAGAATAAATGAGTGTTTGTTGGCTGGGCCTTGTTGTAAACTCTAGGGACTACTGTAGAGAAAATCCCATGAGAGAAACAATTGCGCAAACACTCACGGACCCCATCTGCTACCACCAATCATTGCGCGATCAAAGTCTCCGAGATCACATTCTTCCCCACTCTGATGTTTGCTGGAAGAACGAGCTGATGCTCGTGACCTTTATGTGAAGTGTACAGCTGGAACGTGACTTAGTGATTGGATGATTACACGATCAACAGACACATTCATTGTCAGGCAGTATTTTTTCTTTCTTTATGTATAGCAGCAAACGAGGCCATATAAAAGTGGTGTTTTGGGGTATAAGTCAATGACAAATGCTTTAAAGGCTGTTCGAAAAATGAACCGGCTCAGTTCTGTTACATATGTATATGCAGAGGGAGGATGTGAGAAATAAACATCTTAGATTTATTTTCCACACCTTAGTTTTTTTTTTTTTACGTTTCACTATGTGAACATTTATGAAGGAGGGAGTTAAAGCAATTCCCTCCTTTCAAAAACATTCATACTTAAGTTTTTATAATGTCATGTTTAGCCTGTCATGGAGTGCTTAATTTGGGTATGAATTTTTGATTTTTTGGGGGGAAAAGTTGTGTATTAGCTATCTCACCTCATAGCAGTCATTTCTTTGGGGGAGGGGGCTCTTTCTCTGTATGGTTTGTAGTATTTTAAAGATACATTTTAACACTTTGATTACATTAGAAATGTGCATGTTGGAAAAACCTATTGATGTGGGGGCCACGATAAATATAGTCATAGTTAACATGTAGCACCAAGACTGTCAATTTCTACTACCTGAACTCGTGAAAAAACATGGCCACTCGACATTTATATGCAGAGAGAATGTCTTTAGCCTGGCCTTACAACATGTAATATGACTTTGAATCATTTTTTTCCCTCCGGTTTCTTCAACAACAAAAAATAAATAAAAATAAAGACATACTGACAACTTCAAAGTTTTATTCACAGAAGAGAGCACTCGATATTTCCTGCTCTATAACTTTCTTTCTACATGAACATGTGCCCACCACCTCAAACTCAGCCTTGACAAAGGTGAGACATTGTTCCTCTCTGACACAGGTTGTCATCTGCGAGACCATTCTATCCAGACCGGCGGCTCTACAGAGACACATGCCTGGACTAGCAATGATCTCAGTAGCGATTCCTCGCAGTGCAATTACAATGCAACATTTGCCTCATAGCCAGAGCCTCCTCCTCCTGTCTGAACCCCATCTAAGTCTGCCTATATCTTGTTTCAAAAGGAGCATCTATTCCCTGCCTGCTCTAATGACTTCATCTGTTCTTAGCTGATAACTTGCGGTGCAATTTTAAAGCATCTGTATTCTCCCGCGTCACCTCCGCCCCCTCCTTTACCTCCCACAGGCAGCTCACAACAAATTCACAAACCTCAATTCTGCTGTTGGAGTTGCTGAGGAGCTGCGTCCCCATGCGCCTCCAAGACATGTGCTGAGCTCTTCCCTCCCTGCAGCCACCTGGCCATAACTCCACTTTCGGCTCTACTTCATTCCCTCCAGGCGTTCGGTGGTGAAATGACATTTGCACCTCACGCAGGATGCAACTGCCTGTGTGAGAAACTAATTTCTTCCTGGAAGACTTCATATCCCCTCTTGAAGCTCGCCTGCAAGTCTCTTGACCCTGATCATTTTGCTGTCGTGCGGGGAGGGAAAAGAAAAATTATTTTCCACCTGGTTCTTATTTTGTTTCTGTCTGAAAAACCATTTACTGGGAAGGCGATGCTGCTTTGTGACAACTGTCCTATCACAGACCTCGACAACAGAGCTGAGATACTGTGCATGAATCACCTTCAGAGCTGAAAAAAAAATGAAAAGACTAGTTTCTGTACATTTCTTAGAAATGTGGTTGGAGTAAGATTGCTGTAATTATTAGTACTTTTGAAGTAATAAGACACTTCAACAATAATGTGTTTATACCTGAAGCTGGACATTGTAAATTGCTGAAAACTGACAGGAGCATAAATAATAAATACAACAAGCATTCATAATATTATGACCACTGACAGGTGCACATTTTAACACAGATTACACACCTTCATTATAGTACCTGTCAGTAGATGAGCTATATCGTAGTTGGCCACAAGTGAACAACAGCTGGTCAGACAAAAGTGGTCCAAGGATGTAGAACTGGGAAGAACAACAGAGCTGCAAACACAGCAAGCTGTAGTCATGGGACTGTGAAATGTTTTAACTTTTCATTATGGCAAAAGTTTTCTTCACACATTTTGGATTAGCCATGCACCACTGTTGGTCGTAAGGTTTTTGCTTCTTTTGTTTTGCATACAATGAAGTTAGACCGTTACTCCGAGCGACTCAACGATTAAACCACCAAGTCTCAGCAGGATATGGACTGGGAGCCATGACACTCTTGATGTCATCATTGTTGTTCTTGTCCATCTACTTGTACATGTGCAGAAGAACTACTTACGAAGGCTTGCAAGGGTCGGCGCACAAGAGTTTCCAGAAAGTGTTGTTTTCCCCAACCCATTTACACGACAATCAAGTCGGTGTGTTTTTGAAAAGTTCCAGAGAGAGAGAGAGAGAGAGAGAGAGAGAGAGAGAGAGTTCTCTATTCAGCAAAGAGGGGGCAGTATCACTCTGTTGCAGGTTCATGATGATGGAGGGAAGAGACGAGGAGAGAATAGCAAAGAGAGAGCGAGGGATAGTGATGGGTGGAGGGTCGACAGAGGGCTGGATGGTGGTAAAGAGAGAAGGAGCGAGAGAGGGTGGGGTAAAGAGAGTTAGGCTGGTTGAGCACAGGATGGAAGAGACAGGGGAGGAAGAGAAGGGAGGGGGCAGATACAAGAGGAGGGAGAAGAGTACATTACAGGAGCAGCATGGGAACCCAAATGAATGCTTATCTATTACCGTTTCAGTGCAAACTACTGCTGCTTGGATGAGTGTTTGCATGCATGTGTTCTCATTGATTTGGGCCTGAGTGATGCGATCGGCCTGTCTGAGGGCTTTCGTGCAGCTGTGCATGCTTGAAAGGTGTGTGTTTGCCTTATACGCATGCTTGTGTGCGTGCACATATTGGCAGGGCTTTAAGGAAGTGTTTTTACTGCGTCTGTCCTTGATATGCCCAGCTGAATACAAAAAGCTTTTAAAAGGGTAGTACACGCCAGAACGGAGGCTCTCTTTAAAGTCTCCCTGGGCAGTGACTCCACTAACACACAAGAAAATCGTTTGTTTTAAAAGGAGACGCAGGATGCACACTTCATACCCATCAATACAATGATCTCATTTTTGCCTGTTTGAACAACTTAATACAAAGAGTTAAGTAATGGCCAATTATTTGATTTCTCTTTTTTTTTTTTTTACATTTGACATGAACATCCGACTTCTAGAGACTCCCAAAACCTTTTTAAAATTTTTTTTTTATTTTCTATTTTAAAGCGGGAATCTATTTCCTTCTTGAGGCAGGAAGGACAGACAGCGTGAAATTTAACCAAGTCTCTGTGCAGGTTGCAATGACTTGCTGTGGTGACTTCATGTAATATAGAAAGAGGCTTCGAATATAGACAGCAGATTGAGGAAAACACCTTCTCCACCTCATGTGTTCCACTGACTTGTCAAAACATAATTTTTACAAAGACTTTTTTTTCAGGTACGGTTATGCTTAAATGGTTGTAAGGAAGTGACACTCAGGCCTGCGTACAACTGCAAGATGAAGATGTAATATATGGTTATGAATAAATATAACTACAGGAAAGCATGAATTTAGAATATACTTATCATCATTGTGTGTGTGTGTGTGTGTGTGTGTGTGTGTGTGTGTGTGTGTGTGTGTGTGTGTGTGTGTGTGTGTGTGTGTGTGTGTGTGTGTGTGTGTGTGTGTGTGTGTGTGTGTGTGTGTGTGTGTGTGTGTGTGTGTGTGTGTGTGTGTGTGTGTGTGTGTGTTTATGAGAGAGAGAGATTTATTTATATGTGCAGATAACTTTTATTGCACTTTCCTAGTTTATTTTCCTTTCCATTTCTCAATTCTATTGTTTGGATTTATACATATCAAACCTAATGATAAATTCAATGTCATTTTTTTTTTCTTTTGTGTTATTTAATTTACCTTTTTTGTTTTTGAAAAAATGAAATCAGAACCTGAATACTACTGTGATATTCTATTCTAATCGAAGTGAACATATTTCAAGTTACCTTTGAGATAGCGAGGCTTTCTATTTATCTCTTTTGAAGGCGCCATAGCAACTTGATGACATGTATGCACTAACTACCACAGAGTTTACACTTTGCTGAACATTTCAGTTCTATGAGGTTATTTTTGCATGATTCAGAGCAGGAGCACTGACGCTCTCATAATCCAAATCATGTTAACTCCATCACAGGGTTTGGCTGTTAAAAAATACATTAATTATGCAAAGTATTTAAATCATGTATTGATTTCAGTCATTCTATTTTGTGTTTTTTTTCTCCCTGGACCTGGACACTATTGATTCCAAAGGGGGAAAAAAAAAGCTCTATTTAGTGAAGTGCATGATTGGAAACTGAAGAGATTATGAAGTATTTAATGTTGAGTGGGTTGTTAAAATGAATGGAGTCAATTTGCAATTTCAGGCTGGAAGCTAACAAGTTTTAAATGAATCCCATTCACGAGCCAAGTGTGACGTATTTTGAAAAGTCTCAACCCGTTACTGAGATATTGGCGACGTGGAGAAGAAACACCATTGAGCACCAAATTATCAATGGTGTTTATGATAATAGCTTAGTCATTTGCAGTTCCTAAACTTAAACAAAGGAGTTCTCATATTTGAAATGTCCTCATTAATCCATTACCAGTATTAATATACAGCAGGCATGGAGTAAATCAGAGTCTGTTATGTAAATGAGGTTTAAAAATCTTCTGTAACCAACATCTTTGTTTCAAGATTTGTGCATCCGAGGATTACTCATAATGAACATAGTCTCTGCCTAAAGCATATAACCCATCCGACTACCACAAGTTATTTCAGTAAAGAGCAATCATTGAATCCTTCCACTTTGCATAGCAGAAAGGTTTATATGAGGTCTTACAGGGTTTTGTGTCACGGCTTTTCTCTTATTGTCATTTCTTTACCTTCAATTGTCTGTCTTGTTCTGGTTTCATTTCTCGTGTTCTTATTCCTCGCGTCGTGGCTCGATGGTGTACATGTATTTATGTTAACGTCTTTGTTGATCTCTGGTGTGTTTGTACTTGTGTACTCCCTCTTCCATTATCTCTCGTCTCCTGCGACTCCTACCTCATGTGTTTCCTCTCTCATTAACTTGTTTCCCTCTGCTTCTCATCAGCCTGGCCTCTCAGTTGTCTGCTTTTAAGCCCTCAATCCCCATGTTTTTGTTAGTTCATCTGCTGTATTTCCATGATTTTGAATCCCTTTAAATTGTCCTTTTTTGAGGGGGTGAGTAACTGCAGGGTTTTTTTTTCTTGCCTCTTTAATAAATCTTGCTGGTGAAACTGTTCAATATTAGGAATACAATTTCAGCCAATTGTTGTAAGAGATAGTAACGCCCCAACAATGAGAAAAATGCTGTACTGCTAAACTTGTTTTACTACCAGCTAGAGTAATTACAGAAACAGTGTCTAAGATGTTTGAGGATTATCTTCTTATACAGTAAAATACTGAGATTTTGAACTGGCTATCAAAAGCCTATGGTCAGCATTGTGCAACCTTGCTCAGAAAAGCCAACAGACCATGTAATCTCTTTAACTTCTAGCATGAAATACACAAATGAACCAAAACATTGTCACAGATGAAGAGAATAAGCAGGGTTTCTTTCTAGTTTTAACATCCGTGCATGTGGAAGTCATCTTGAAAAGTTTGTAAAATTGGATCCTGTCCTCAGTGAGTTTGGTAAAAAAGGAACGGAGAGGTTTGGAGGTCTGAATGGCTTTGACGAGAGCTCAGGAGTTTTTTCAGCAGTGTTTTGTGAAACCTGATTAATTCTTTTTAATCATACTTTTCAATGACTTGACTTTCCACAAAAGGCTTTTTTTACAAGTCTTGAATTCAAATTTTGATTTGATACCAGCCTCGTGCAGAAAACACAATGTTAGCAAACCTGGTCCAAACTAAATGTTCACAACAGTCTAAAGCCTCTGAGCCCTTCTCAAAGGAGCTGCTGAAGCATGCACTGAACTTCATTGATTGAAAATACAACAATGCAACAAATACAAAAATCCACAATAGAGCACCATTAATGAATGTGCTGTGAAACTATAGTTCAACTCGGACTGCTTTCAGAGGACTTGGGGAAAACACACTGGTGGATCCGTGAAATATTTTTCAGCGAACATAATAATAAAATCTTGCTTGCAATTAACTTTATGTTTACATACATTTGCTTGCAAAGGTATTCACCTCTTGAACCTCTTCCATATTTTGTGACATTACTTCCACAAATATTTTCTTGGGACATTATTATGTGTTTTTATATTATTATGTATTATTATTATATATTATACACAGCGTGCTGCATAATTCTGAAGTAGAAGGAAAGAGATCCATATTTTTCAAATACTTATAGTTTCAAATACTAGAAAACTGAAAAATGTGCCATGCAAAAGCATTCATACCCCCAGAGTCAATACTCTGTAGAGCTGCCTTTAGCTGCAATCACAGCAGCAAGTCTTTTTCAGTATGTTTCTATCAACTTTGCAGATCCACAGATAGACATTTTTCTTTGCAAAGTAGCGCAAGCTCAGGCAGACTGAATAGAAAGCGTCTGTGAACGGCAATTTTCAAGTCATGCCAGAGGTTTTCAATGCGAGTAAGGTCTGGACTTTGACTTGGCCATTCAAACACATGAATATTGTTTGCACTAAACCTTTGCGTTGTAGCTCTGGCAGGATGTTTAAGGTCACTGTCCTGCTGGAAGGTGAACACTTCGACACAGTTTCCGCCACTCCCACCCCAAACGGAAGAAAAGCATCCCCATGGCACACTATATTTTTTACTGAATAACTGCAGTCTGGAAAAGTACATGCATCGTACATGACCTATGTCTGTGGGACTTAGATGTAAGGAGTTCCCTATAGCACCTTAACATAATTGTAACAATCACAAGTGAGAACCTAACACCTTGGATCTTATTTTCGATACCACTTTATCAAATTCAGAATGGCTGTGCGCTGAAGCTTATCCCAGCTAAGTATAGACTAAGGATATCCAGGTCAGCAGTCCATCACAAGGCATGAATCTAGGAGTGCCACACAGCTATCCATTACACAACCGCACGATGAAAAACACACACAAACATATGTTAAAATATGAAACACAGAGATTCATGCACCAATCTACATACTTGCAGTCTATCATATTATGACAGAGATGTGCATGTGCGTGTGTGTGCTTGTGCGTGTGTGTGTGTGTGTCACACCTCATTGTTGCCAAAGCCATCTGCAAATGCACCTGCTCTTAGTTTCCATTTCATCATTTCTCTCCTCATCCGTTGTGATCGTGCCTCAGCCTTTTGCTTGAGTCTTCTGTCCCTCACTCATGGACCCTCAGTGCGCATCAGATGGTGAGGCTGATCTAATAGAGAGCAACAACACAGATGTCAGGGCAGCTGATCCTATCCAACATGACCGAGAGAACCGTGAGCTTTTGTTTGTGGAATTAAGAAAATTGAGAAAGAAGGCCTATAACCCAGTGTGCTTTTTGCCACATTGTATTGCATCACATGCACTATGACACACCTATGCACATAGTTACAACAAACACATCCAAAATTGGCAAGGTTTTGGTATTTGTGAGCCATTTTAGAATAATTCTCATGCTGATATGCTGATTGGAAATTACAGGAGTGTCCTTTTATTTCTCTGTGATCACAGGCTGTGGAAATTGCTACTGCGACTGATGACGCTATTTAATCAACAAAGTCTACAGCATCAGTGTTTGGCGAGATTCAGAAATGAATGATTTAGAATCTCATGAAGTTGGTAAACAACATGGACTTTTACTAACTCATCATATTAACTGACAAGCAAATACAGATCATCATATTTGGATTACAAAGCCGTGTAAAAATGTGCAGCCCTCCCATTTCCCCACCAATTACTTCTAATTCATCTCAGTGGTTCAGTTGATCTGAAACCAACTGGTTACATTCAAGATCATCAAAAAATTAATTGTTGAGAAAAAACTACTTCACTTAACCCTTTGTAATGATAGCATGCATTCAGTCGCCTGAAAGATAAACAAATTCCATTGAAATTGTCTTTGTCACTGCCAAGTAACAGATGTGATAAATGTTTTTGTTTTTGTGTTATTTTGAGATTCTAAGGGCCTGTTTACATGACACCGATTCAAGTGAAAATGCAAACTTTTTATTACATTTTGTGTGTCTGCTTACGCTACAATGGTGCTCGAAGCTCCTGAAAACACAACGGCGGAAGCACTGATCCTGTGCATGCACGCCACGGCCAATGTATATCAGCATGCGCCATCCAATAAGGTTGTCTTATATTGCCATAAGATGATTTTTGATCAATTTAAATTTGGGACATGATTTAAAATGTTGGTCAAACAGGATACTTTTCTTAATAGCTGTGGAATTGACACTCATTTCCAGTTTGTTTTTGTCCCAAAAAAAAAATGAAAAAAGAAAAACAGGTTAATTATTAAATGCAGGGGAGAACATACAAACTCGACACAGAGAGGCCCTGGGCCATACTTGAACCCACAACCTTCTTGCTGTGAGCGCTAACCACTGCACCACCGTGCAGCCCTTCCAAGTTTCATTGTCATTCTTTGAAGCAGCATCTGGTCAGTTTTCTGCCCCATCTGGTGATCTCGTATCTCGCTATGAGGTTCACTTGGAGGCATATTAAGGAAAAGAGCCAATCGGGGCAGTGTTGGCCCATGATGCATTCACCAGTCTGATTTAACAGAAGAGAAGCTCCAGAGCTCGATTTTGTTCATTTCAATGTCCTGATCAAGCAGGGAACCCCGCAAAAATACTCTTCAAATAAATTCATCAGCTTCTAATGATTTCTTATGATGAAGTTTGCTATGAGTATCTAGACTAATTGATAGCTAAAGGCTAGGTTTCGAAATGTTGCTTCAGCTTTGATGTTTCAATTTTTTTGGGGGTGAGTTTTCAAATAATTCTGAAAGAACCTCTGGCTTACTTTCGACAAGCTACTTCAGTATGATTATGGAGAGAAAAAGTGATATTTCTATCATTGTAGCTTCAGTAGATCAGGTTAATACAACACCAGATTTCATTCTGAGCTCATATTGTTCCACAGGCGAAGTGAATTGTCTGTCTGGGGTTAAGGGCTTTGAAGCCCTTGACCTCTAATTTGACATCAGTAACTCTTAAACAGTGTAAGTGTCTTATTTCTAATCACTTCAGTTACAAACCATAATTCTGTTCTTATTTCTCCTGTTAGCCTTTTGTGGATATTATTGGCCAGGGTAAAAAAGTCTGGTTTGGTATAACCAGCTTAGTTGTCTCGATGTGGAGTGTGCCTAATGTCAGCATTGCAACTCTACACATCCACTACACCGACTGTACTGAACTTAAAGACGACAACATTACACTTGCATTCGAACAGAAGCAGGCTTGGGTTTCCAGTAGTCATGTTTTATTGTATAAGAGGAGTGTGAGCGTGTGTTTATCTTAGAGGACAATTACAAGGTATAAAGATAGAGAAAGAAATGGATTGGCTCTCTGTCTCTCTGTGTCCCAGGGATTCATGAGTGGAAGTAAATAACTCAGCAGGAGAAAAAAGAATAGCCACTCGTCATACAAAATACAAGTTACATCACTTTGATCATCAGATTTGCTATTTAGAACAGAAATGCTTCATTTGCGGGAGGTATTTTTCATTGTTTTCCGGTTTGTTTTCTCGAAGAAATTGCTCTCAAATACTAAAACGGGCAAGGATTGCCAGAAGCATGAACAAGAACATGCTCATTGTTTTTGTGTTTAACATAGAACCAACCAGATGCTCAATAAATCTGTCCACAGTCACACATTTGCCATGCCACATTGTACCCGTTTCAAAGATTCAGCTTCCTGCAACTTCGCCTTCTTCTGCCACATGAAGTTCATGATAACGTTACAGTTTGCTGCAGAAAAGTGCTTTAAAGACCTACCATTAATTACTATTATTATTCCTGCCATGAGTGAATTACATCTGTGATAAGAATCTAATCAATAAACAAGGTTCAATCAAGTGAAAAATGATTTTCTGCACCATCCAAATGGCAGCCAGAAAGGCCTAAAGGAACGGACTGATGGAGATAAATTGAGGAAGGGAGTGAAATGGTGGGGAAAGGCGAAGGGAGTAGAGGAGATGGAGGAGGGGAGATTGAATCAGAGGACAAGGTGAAAGGGTGTCATATGGTAAAAGTGACGGCAGATGAGTGCTATCACATAGAGAGAGAGGAAGATGGAGAGATAACGATAGAGAGCAGGGTGGAGCTGGACAGAGAACAGAAAAGGAGAGCAGAACAGCGATTGAATCTAAGAACGAGAGACAAGTGTCAAAAGGTATTACTGAAGGCCAATAAATACCCATGGATGGGTGGATTGATGGATAAATAGATAGACATTGGTAATGGAGCAAAGAATGGGGGAGGGACTATAAGAGGATGGTTACCAGCCAATGAGAGGATGAAATGAAGAAAAAGAAAGATGAAGAGAAAAGAGGGAGTGAAGGGGCAGATGCAGGTCACTTTAGACAAATGGATGAGGAATGACCGAGGGCGGGAATAAAAGGGGAATGAAATATGAGCAGAAAATGGGGTCAGTGGAGGTAAAATGGGACTGTGAGTGGAGCAAAATAGGGAGAGATCAAAAGAAGGGTGAAATAATGATGATGATGTGGAGGAGAGGTGACAGGATGAAGAGTAAGGTGAAGGCAACGATGGAGATGAGAAGACCGAGCAAGGAGCAATGAGAGGGAAGGTGACTTGTGCTTGTTAAAAAAAGTGTATTTAAACATATATGTAATTGCTTGTCAGCCACCCAGAACATAATTGGATTCAGAACAGTTGTTAGCAAGACGTAAATGTACAAGACTGCAGAAGGTTCAACGTTTCAATATATAGCATTCCATGTTTTTCCTTGCTGTGATCCATGCACAGATGTGGATTGTCAGTTGTATATGTAACTTTCGAATTCAGTATGTGGCAGCTCAGGTTTCAAAATACATTTAATTGAAGTGTTTTGTCTGGCCTGCTGATGGAGTAGCTTCCATCATCACGAGAAGGGAATAGATTCTGTCCTTGGCGATGACAATGTTTGAGTTGGAGAGTGATACCTGGACCAGAAGTGGGGAAATCCCAAAGCTGTAATTATCTCACAGTGGATTCTTGAACGTGACTATGACACTGGCTGTCACCACATCTAAGTCCAATAAAGCCCCTTTGGGTTGTGGTGGAATGGACGATTCACATCATGGCTGCACGCCTGAGAAATCTGCAGGATGTTTGATGTTATGTCAAAACCCTAACGATGAGCTCCCTATCTGTTACTGACTGAGAAATGTGAGTCTGCCATAGAGACTTGCTCACTCATACCCAGCAGATTAAAACCAAATGATCTAATTTGATTTACCTGACTTTCTTCCAAAGCTGCTGATTGAAGGTCACTGAAAGTTCTAAAAGTAGCATCAGCAGTTGAATACATAAACTCAGCGTGCCATAAACCTTCAATAAAAGTTATCCGTACATATCGAGTACCTTAATGCAAATCAATCAAACTCTGCATATGTGCATGCTCACAGTTTACCAAACTCTATAATCTACATATACTGAATTTCAAAGACATCTAAAGTGAAGTTCAGTAAAACAAATAGATTTCTCAACCATGTACTGTATGTAGATTCACCAATTATAGAAATCACAGAAAGTCAAGCTGGTTCTCAAAGCATGTTGTCTTGTTTTTGTCTTCACCAGGGATCACCAATGGAAATTAGAAAGAAGCTAAATCTGGCACTAAACTTGTTTTTTTGGGGAAGTTTCATGAAATCAGCACTTAGCCTCATGAAAATTCTTAGAAACAAAAGCAAAACAACATGGCAGCTACTCTAAAATATGCGAACTGACTTTGAACACTCTTCCTACTGAGGGCGTGCCTGATGGTTGACTTCCTTTCGGGGTGCAGAGGATGTGTGTTGATTGCCAACATGTGTCACGTGTGAAGAGGAAGTTACTGATGCAAGTATGGTGATGTGTGCATGGGAAGCGGTGACGGCCTTGTGTCAAGCAGAAGGAAGAAGTAAATACAGAAATAGAGTGAATAAGTGACTCACAGCTGAATAATTCAGCAGGTATACTGACAGCTCACTAAGAGGAACCCTGGTGGGATGATGAGAGGATGTAGCACCTGGCTCCTGCAGTGCTGAAACACTAAGATACCTGTGTAATTCATACAAACTATACTCTGGCATTTAGAGTGTAAAGATTAACCACTTTAGAGAATTGGATTAAAGTATATACACATCATTACAGAAACTATGGGGTCTTTAAACCTGCATATGGGAGCTGTAAATGAGATGTGAACACATCAAAAGCACTGAATTTGACACAGTTTCTTTTCTAATGACAGTCTGGCCTTAGTGTTATATAATATACACCTGAAAAAGAGCTCAATTTAGAAGCAGAGGGGACATGTTCCAGATTGAACTGACATTTGCTGTGTTTTTGTAAATTTTTTGTCAGTCTAATTATTTTAATGATTGAGAGGTCAGATTGTTCATGAACACTGATGAAAGTCATTGTACTGGTTTCCATGCACCAAATATATATTCCAGTTCAGTTAGTAGAGCAATCACTAAAGGATTTTTTTTAATAAGTAATTCATATACAGACAATGATTAAATATAGTTAGAATTACACATAGTGCCAATCAATAGACTGAGATAAGAGAGTGATAATGAACATAAAGGAAAGTACAGAAAAAAGGGAAAATGTATTGCAATAGTAATGATGGTAAAACATCAAAGTGAAAAAAAAAATATTAAGTAACATAAAACAAATCTGAGGATGATATCGGTTAGATGTTTCTCATGAAGAAGTGTTTTTTTTTTGTGCGTGTTAAAAATGTTAATTCATTTTCTATTACTGCTCATCTCTTTGAAACTAGTATTCTTTTGATATCCAAAAGGAAGTGACTGAAGATGGGGGAGTGATTCAGAAAAGGTTTGTGTATATGTATATATATATATATATATATGTGTGTATTCTCTTAAAAGGCAATTTGAGGTTAGTATAAGATCAGAAAGGGAAGCAGTACAAACTATCCACTAAAGTAACCCTAACCCACAAATGGGGAGCATCAGCTATTTATTAACACCAATTTACACAAACAACAGAGTTGCTATGAAAGGTCAGGCAGCGATGAGGATTTGAAGACAATCCATGTTACCATCTGAGCCCCAGCCACAGGTCTAACCTTCGGTTTGATCTGTTTGAGTTCATTATTAAACTAAGGTTAAAGTTTAAACTAGCTACTTGGTTAAAGGTTAAACAGTTTAATGTGCACAAAATAAAGAACAAATCACCCCATAAAAGTGCTAAACACCAGAGATGTTTGTTGGGCAATATTTTTTTAGTTTAATTTTTTTGTCCTGAGGCCAAATCTTGTTTTTGGCCCAATATTGTCTGTTGTTTTGCTGTTGTTTTAGTTACACGTCCTTCACACAAACATTCAACAACAGAGCATTTAAATAAAGCAAGACCTCTACGAACTGTTTGAAACAAAAGAACAAAAAAGATCTGGTGGGTTCTATTGTGGAAAGTCAGTATTTGTGTATCTCAAAGGTTTTTGACCTTGAGGCCACATTTACACAACAATGTTTCAATTGAAAATGCATTGTTTCAATATATTGGCTTGTTCACAAAACCAAATTAAATACAGTTAGCAGGTGCAGAGGGTAGGCTTATGGGCAGTTAGGATAGTTAAGTTTACGTATATCTGTGTGTATGTGTATGTACAGTAAAGCCAGATCCAAAAGAGAAGACAATGCCTGAGAAGAAAAACCCTGCTTGCATTAGTTTATTTCTTCTTTTTTTTTCAGTGAGTGCAGTGGCCAGGGTGTGTGTGTGTGTGTGTGTGTGTGTGTGTGTGTGTGTGTGTGTGTGTGTGTGTGTGTGTGTGTGTGTGTGTGTGTGTGTGTGTGTGTGTGTGTGTGTGTGTGTGTGTGTGTGTGTGTGTGTGTGTGTGTGTGTGTGTGTGTGTGTGTGTGTGTGTGTGTGCGCGCTGATTCTAGAACTCTCCAAATGCTAAGACGTCCCCTCTGACTTGATCTGTTCAAAGAGAAGCTGCTTACATTGAATCTGCCGCACACGCTCACAAACACACTGGTGGGACCACTAAATGAGAGTCATTTATCCCTGGCCTCTATCACACACGTACACACACACACATTTTCAAGCCTTTTGGGGGATATAACATTGACTTACAGTCATTCCCTGCAGATTTACCAGCCACAATTTAATCCTGACCTCAATTTTAACTTTAAACATGTCTTAACCTCGAGATTGAATAATGTATATTTTTACGACTTGAGTCCTGTCCATCAAGGTTGTCATAATGTGAGTGTTTCCACAGATTTAGGTGTCCAATACTGCATGCACAAACGCATACACAGATGCACGCACGCACTCGAAGCATTAAGCTGTATCTTACGGTCCCGTTGGAGTTTTGCTGAGCTGAATACATATGTGTGTTTGTTTGGAGAGGGATCAGCGGTCGCTTTAGCTCTGATGCAAAGGGGTCTGAAGGGAGGAGGCCTGAGATGGAAGGATGAGTAGAGTGAGTTAGGAAGTAAAATCTGAATCCTGGTTGTGCCTGTATTATTTTATTTAATTTTTGTTGTTGTTTAAAGAAGGAGAGAATGTTTTTGGCTTCCACTTCTTCCTTTTCCTCCTCTTTTACTAATTGTCTTGTGGAATCCTCATTCTTGTTGACCTTCTGCGTCTTGTCACTTCTTCTTTTTTTATTTGTCTGTTTAGATCCTAATTCCTCGTCCTGTTGCCTGCTGAGCTTCCCACTGAGCTCAAACTGTTTGTTGCAATTTGTCACTTAAAAACCATTTTGCCAATGTGACATTCATCCGCGTGCACAGCACAGCATGGGATTATTAGTAATACTTATTTACTTTTATTTTGTCGTGATATAGTTTGGAAGTTTGCAATGTGCTGACGGATAGCTCAGTTTTTCTCACCCATTGTGCAAGGCCTGCTCAGAACTCTTGTTTCTTTTGTTTTTTAACTGAAATTGCGATTGATGCAAAGTAATGGCAATGATTTTTTTCCCCCTCTAAACCTTCGCTGAAACTCGCTGAAAGTGAAGACAGATCATTTTCATAAATCAAACTGAGCTGTTCTCAGCTGGCAAGATGATAATGATGGTTCGGGTGGTCTGATATCTATTACTGTGACTGTCCATAAACACCAAATTCAGCTTAGTCCACTGAGAGCCACATTTTAATGATCACATGAATATTTTAACATGTGCTTGGAGAAAGGCGCTGATGTAAGCGTTACAAAAAAACCTAAAACTTGACTTAACGTAGCACGAATGAACCTACTGAATGCAAAGTGCAACATACAGAAACAATTGTCTTGAATAAATGAACGAATTAATCTTTATTTCCAAACAAGTACAAAAGAAACAAACTAAACAAAAAGAAAAAAGCTCAAATGAGCAAGCCAGGGTACAAAAGACACACACTTCAATTCTACCACATGTACGTCATGTTCAAAAAGGGGTTAGTCTTGAGTGGGAGAGATATCACAGATTGTTATAGCAAAACATTCAGCACATCTGGACATGAATCATACATACTCAATTCCATAATGGTTGGGACAACCTGTAAAATATGAACGAACTAGAAATAGAAAGCATTTGACGTATCAAATCAGCTGTTGCAAGTAAGATAATTTGCTATCATCTACAAGCTCATTTACAATTTGAAGGTGTTATGGTTCACTTTTGGTGTTCTTGATGTCATTTGAGATCCAAACTGTCACTAGTTTCAGGCTGCTTGCCATGCCTCAGCTTTGCCCGAGTGTGTGATTGTCTTCACCTGGTGGCTTTGGTACAGATAGGGCTTCTCTTGTCGGTCTTGTTTGTCTGTGTTTCAGCATTTTGGTTGTGTTCCTGTGATTTCTGTCTTCCTTTTGCTTCAGGCCTTTCTCTATGTTTGAATTTTGGGATTTTTGGGGGGGGCGATTTTGCTTGTCCCATCTCCGCTTCCCTCAGTGCTTCTAAGAAAGCAATTTCTTCTCTTCCAAAGAGCAACAGGTTATGCCAAGGTTTTTGATTGGGATCCTTTGAAACACATAAAGTGCATATACGTAACGACACAATCCACCTTCAGTCATCTATTTGGTGTATCAATAAATTACCATAAGCCAGATAATCTTTATACCACTTCATGACTAAAGTGGGATTGATCAGTACCCTTTTAACCTACCACACAGTTAAGTGACCCAGCAATTACATCATAATCCTTATACTCTGAAATTCACTTTTGCATTAACTTGAAAGTTCAACTGGATATATTATATAACCTGAGAGAGTCGACTCACTATGATGGGAAGTTGCTGCCTGCTGTCAGTTCTAAGCTCCATCAGG